>NC_077231.1:115555168-115855168 GCF_027887165.1 Monodelphis domestica
TGCTTCAATCTTTGACTGCAGTAGTTGTTGGATAGCAGTTCTAGAGTTGTCAAATTGGTTGAGTTATGACATGGAAAAAACCAGGTGATATGTGACTCTTTGAGTTCAATTTAGAGTAAGATACTTTGCCCAGTCTAAAGTATCAGGCTTTAAAGATATTGAGAGTTCTATAGTTCCACATGATCATTTTCTCCTACACCAAGATTCAAAATTAATAATTTAGCTTACGTGTGGATAATCTACCTTCTGCATTAAATCAGTAAGGTTAGGTTAAGAACCTACAATGTGTTGATCATTGTGGAATGGATCAGAGAAAAATAAGGTATGATTCAGGCCATTGAGGAGCTTTTCAGGCTGTTTTTAAACATAGGATTAAAACATACTAAACACTTGGGGGAAATACCCAGCATTCTGGAATTCAGTGCTACCATTACAAGTCTCATAGGGGTAGTACACATGCATCATGGATCCACAATACTAGTTTTGTCACAGAAGATTCCTTCTGAAAAAGTCATCCCAGAAGGCAGTAGCTCAGTAGATTGAGAGCCAGGCCCAGAGATGGGAGGTCCTGGGTTCAAATTTGATCTCAGACACTTCCTAGCTGTGTGACCCTTGGAAAGTCACTTAAACCCCATTGCCTAGCCCTTACCACTATTCTGCTTTGGAACCAATACCTAGTGTTTAATTCCAAGACAAAAGGTAAGGGTTTAAAAAAAAAAGTTATCCCAGACCCGAGGACTTGTAGGATAGATGTAGAAAGAAGAGACCTGAGGCAGGGAGATGATTAGGAAACTGTTCCTGTGTTCAGGCAAGAAATATTGAGCCTCTGAAGTAGGATCTTGGTATCAGTGGAAAAGGATAGAAGAGATCTGGAAACACAACATGTAGTGACTAAATGTGGGAGGGGTGAAAAAGGAAAGGTCAAAGATAACTGAAGTGCTGTTTGCATGCGACTAAGACAATAATGATCCTATTTGCAAAAATAAAATGTTAGAAGGAGAAGCAAGTTTTTGGTTGAAATTGAGACTGGTTTTAGGTTTGTTCAGTTTGAGGTGTAACAGACTACATAAAATGGTGCAAAGTGTTTTATGTGTTAGCTCATGTGAGCATCAGCAACAATCCTATGAGATAGATGATTTTGATAATATTTTCATTTTAAGATAATGAAACTTAGGACTAGGAAAGTTAAGTGACTTGTCTCAATTACATAACTAATAAATATCAGAGATAAGATTTGAACCCAGACCTTTCTGATGACAAATTCAGCACTATGTACTCTACCACCCTGTGTCTCATGGGAGGAAAGTACCTCAAGGGAATGTTCCCATGAATTTCAGTTTAAGGACCCTGGAATGTTTAATTAGACCACAAGTAGCTACAGGGGGACTGGGATTCCTGCCTTTAAGTCTTTGAAGAGTAGACTTCTGGAAGAGGCTTAAATGTATTCTACCTGGCCCCAAAAGGCAGAGCCATGAGCAGTGAGGGAATGGAGGCCCATGAAATAGTAGCAAGAGTACCTACCAACTCAAAGTCTGAGGATCAGGATTCAGAATACAACCTTGCCACATACTATTAGACTCTGGGAATGCCATTTAATGTCTCTCAGCATTCATTTACTCATTTGTAAAACAAGGGCATGATTCTAGGTGATTTCTTCTTTCCCTAAACCTTCTGTCTTAAAATCAATGCAAGGTATCAATTCCAAGGCAAAAGTGGTAAGGGCTAGGCGATTGGGATTAAAGGACGTGGCAGAAGTTATACAGATAGGAAGTATCTAAGGACAGATTTGAACACAGGTCCTCCTGACTCTAGGCTCTCCTGACAATTCACTATGCTACCTGCCTTGCCCAGGGTCACACAACCAGGAAGTGGCTGAGGCCAGGTTTGAACCCAGGACCTCTAGGGTCTGGCTCTCTATCCACTGAGCCACCTAGCTGTCCCCCTCCCCCAAGTACTTTTCATACAAATTATTGCCTATCCATGTGAATAGACCCTGAGAATCTATTGTTGGAATTAGGAAGTTGAAGTAACATTTATTAGGGGCAGCTAGGTAGGTCAGTAGTCAGAGAATAAAGAACCAGGCCTGGTGACAGGAAGTTCTGGATTCAAATGTGGCCTCACATACTTCCTAGCTAAAGGCAAAAGGTAAGGGTTAAAAGAAAGAAACATTCTTTGCTGATTGATGGTTCACTTTCAATGTGCCAGAGCCTTTTTGACACAGATCTTCATAAATCATTGCTGTGGATCTTCAGAATGTTATTTATGTGCATTATTTTTTGCTTTGGGCTTCTCTAAACTAGCATAATTGGCATTGCAAAATTCCCTGTACTTGGTCTGCCCATGCTAGGTTGAAAAACAAGAGTACATATGTTACAAGATTTGAACTGCTAAAAGAATGTCTTTATTATTTAGCTAAGACAATTTCATGAGTTTTATTTTTCTTCTTCCTCAAAAAAAATACTGCATACCTTAAGACGATGATGATTTTGTCCCGTGGACTACAACTTCAAACAAAAAATCAAAAATATCAAAAGAAACAAAACAGGAAAAAGAAGAGAAATCAAAAACAAAAAATAGACATAAAGAAGAGTCTCCACTCCAAGTGAAAACACCTAATAAAAGGTAAAAGATGAGATATAAATGAAATGGTTTCCAGTGTGAAATAGGTTAACTGGCATTCATTTTTTTTTCAGCTTTTTTTTTCAGCTTCAGTTTTAGTGAATAGAGTGTTGATCAGGAAGACCTCTATTCAAATCTTGCCTCAAACAATTACTAGCTGTATGATCTTGGGCAAGTAACTTAAACTTTTAGCCTCACTTTTCTCATCTGTTAAATGAGGGGGCTTGATTTGATAACTTCTGAGGTTCTTTTCAGTTCTAATTCTGTGATTCTATGAAATTTTTTAATAAAAAATCCATGATGTTTTCTTACCTTTTTAAATTTGCTCTTGCTCTATTCCTTTACTTCAGATGTCTACATAATTGACATTTTTGAAATTCTTTTAATAATCCACTGGAAAGTATATCACAGAAAAAAATCACAAAATGTAAAATCAATAATTTTGATTACATCAAATTAGAAAGTTTTTGTACAAACAAAACCAATGCAACCAAAATTAGAAGGGAAACTACCAATCTTCATAACAAAAACCTCTGATAAAGATCTAATTACTCAGATTTATAAAGAACTAAACCAATTGTACAAAAAAATCAATCCATTCTCCATGAGTAGGCAATTTTCAGTCAAAGAAATCAAAACTATTAATAAGCACATGAAAAAGTGTTCTAAATCTCTTATAATCAGAGAGATGCAAATCAAAACAACTCTGAAGTATCACCTCACACCTAGAAGATTGGCTAACATGACAGCAAAGGAAAATAATGAATGATGGAGGGGATGTGGCAAAGTCGGGACATTAATGCATTGCTGGTGGAGTTGTGAATTAATCCAACCATTCTGGAGGACAATTTGGAGCTATGCCAAAAGGGCACTAAAAGACTGACTGCCCTTTGATCCAGCCAAAGCACTGCTGGGTTTGTGCCCCAAAGAGATAATAAGGAAAAAGATATGTACAAAAATATTCATAGCTGTGCTCTTTGTGGTGGCAAAAAAGTGGAAAATGAGGGGATGCCCTTCAATTGGGGAATGGCTGAACAAATTGTAGTATATGTTGGTGATGGAGTACTATTGTGATCAAAGGAATAATAAAGTGGAGGAATTCTAGAACAACCTCCAGGAATTGATGCAGTGAGAGGAGCAGAACCAGGAGAACGTTGTACACAGAAACTGATACACTGTGGTATAATCAAACGTAATGGACTTCTCCATTAGTGGCAGTTCAGTGATCCTGAACAACTTGAAGGGATCTACGAGAAATACTACTATCCACATTCAGAAGGAAAACTGTGGGAGTAGAAACACAGAAGAAAAACAACTGCTTGAATACATAGGTCCAGGGGATATGGCTAGGGAGGTAGACTCTAAATGAACATCCTAATGCAAACACCAACAATATGGAAATAGGTTCTGATCAAGGATACATGTAATACCCAATGAAATTGCATGTTGGCTACGGGAAGGGGTGGGTGAAGTGGAGGGAGGGAAATAATATGATTCTTGTAATCAAGGAATAATGTTCTAAATTGACTAAATAAATTAATTTTTAAAAAAAGAAAGTATATCACAGAATTTTAAAAAGGAACCCCAGCAATGAGTTAGTTATTCAGCCTCTGCCTGAAACTGTTGAGGGGGAACTTAACAAACTACTCCACTTTACATCTCAACTCCTTTTTTCCATCTTCAGGCCACCACTTGATAATGGATAGCTCTGGTTTTTTCCTATATCAAGCCTAAATTTGTCTCTTTCTAACTTATGCCCAGCAAAAGCTCTTGATTCATTCTGGGGTCAAGCAAAACAAGTTTTCTCTCTTCTACAAATAATCCTTCAAATAGTTTCAGGTGCCAGTTATGTCTTTAGTAAGCCTTCCTTTTAGTTTCCTGGCTAATCTCCCTACTTTTTAAAATCAACTCTCATATGGCATTCATTCCATTCTTCTTGCTCTCCTGGAATGTTCTTTTTTCCTAAAATGCGCCCAGGACTTTCTTTGCTCCAGATATGACCTGACCAAGAACAGCTTCAGTAGAGCTATTACTTCCTGGGCATTCTGTCTCTCAGTAAAGAAGAGAGTAAACTCTCTGGGCTGTCACATCTCTTTAATGATTCATGTCCAGATCATTTTTACCAGCACTTTTCTAACCTGCCCTATTCTGTATTCTTGAAAATTGTTGAAAATCAATTGTAGAATTTTACTTTTTTTTTTAATTTCATTTTATTCTGTCTGCCATATTATAGCTGATGGAGATCTCTTTGGTTTCATACCATTATTCATCATGTTAGCTGTACCTCCAAGCTTCATGTCAAATGCAGATTTGTTAAGCATGTCTTTATGCCTTTATCCCAGTAAATTAATCATTCCCCATTCAACAGGCATCTGCTTTATTTCCAGATCTTTGCTATACAATGTACTTCTATAAGTTGGTTCCATTGGTTCAGATGGAACTTTTCTTTTTATTATTGACTTCTTGTAGTCAGCAGAAAGTTCTATTTTTAGCATGATTCCAGTTAACTTTCCAGGAGTTGAACCAATTTACAACTCCACTAACAGAGTATGTGTCTATACTTAATTTCTCTAGCTATTCTCAGTTTTTGTACTCTTGAACAAATATACTAAGGGGAGAGGTAAAACCTCTGAGTTATTTTGATTTGCATTTCTTTTATTCCTAGTGATTTCAAATGATCTTATAATGTTGATTTTTTGTGATTCTTCTTTTGAGAACTATTTGTTCCCATCCTTTGATCACCTAACCAAGGGGAAAATAACTTTTAGTTGGTTTTTTATTATTTTAAATTCTTATCTTTTGTCTTAGTATTGGTTTCAAGGAAGAAGAGCAGTAAAGGTTAGGCAGTGGGAATTATGTGACTTGCCCAAGGTCACACAGCTAGGAATTGTCTGAGGCTAAATTTGAACCCAAGACTTCCCATCTCTAGGCCTGGTTCTCAATCCACTCAATCCAGTGTTTTTTGTTAGTTTGTTGTATATATATTTTGGATAATAGACCCTTATTAGGTATTTGATTCCAAATTATTATATTTTAGAAACTGCTATCAAAATATAATTTATGGGGAAAAATTAAAAGTAGCAATTTTGAAAACTTTCTAGAAAACCTCAAAACTTTGCTTTTTAATTGAAATGACTGAAAATGTAGTTATTATTGTTACTTATGTGCCTCTATTTTAGGATGGCTTTGGATGACAAGCTCTATAAGAGAGATTTAGAAGTTGCACTAGCATTATCAGTGAAGGAACCTTCTATAGCCACTACTGAGATCCAGAAATCTCCAGGTAAAGATTATTTTATGCATATTTGTATTAGCGAGGCTACATAGTGTAGAGGTAGAGTGCTAGGCTTAAGGTCAGAAATCCTGCCTCTTGACATTGACTGATTCTAGGTAAATTAATTTCTATACTTAGTACAACTCTCTAGGGCTTTTCTACTAAATCATAAGATAGGTTGAATGCTCTGGTGGCAGGTCCTTATTATTGAAATCACTGATCTTTAAAGTATTGACATTTTTTAAAAAATATCCTGTATCTTCCTTGCCTTTTTGGAGGGACTGAGGAACCACAATGAATGTTCATGACTTTTTATCTGTAGTTTGGACTTTTATGATTGGAGAGTTATGAGAACTTTTGGTATAGCATTTTGTGGAGTGGTCTTCTGGATTCTGCTGCTTTTAGGAGACTAAGTAATATTTATTTCCTATGCTGCTTATCTTATCCTAGAAGAGAATCCTAATTACCTGGTTCTTGAAATGGTAATATTTATATAGTGCTTCAAGGTTTATAAAGCACCTTTGCATTTGTTACTATATCATTTGATCCTCATAACAACCCTTTGACCTAGATGTTATTACATCCATTTTATAGATTAGTAAATTGAGGCTAAGAAAGGTTAAGTGGCCTTGCCCAGGATCACACAGATAATTAGTGTTTGAGGCAGGCTTTAAATTCAAATCTTAATCCAAGACCATCACTCTATCTTTTACACCACTTAGCTAACTTCAGATTACTTTCTAATATAACACTTAAGAATTTTTCCACCTCATATTATGTGAATTCAAACAGTCTTTTTCCTATATTTTTCTTTCCTGGGCACCTACTTTCTCCACACCTTCCTCTCCCACATCTAGATTTTTTTAGTATGCATTTTTAAATGTACTAATGAGTTTATTTGGGTTACATTTAATTAGCCATTATGTGTGATATTTTGGTAACAGTTTTAAGACTTACAAAATATTTTTCACAATATCTAATATAAGAATCACAAAAGCCTTAGGAGATAGGTTCTACAGGTATTGTTATCCCCATTTTGCAGATGAGGAAACTGAGGCCCAGAGGTGAAGTGACTGGCCCAAGGTAGCAGCTAGTAAGTATAAGAAGCAGGACGTGAATCTCTAAGTCTCTCCTGACTCAAGTCCATCATTTTTCCATTATACCATGCTACCTGTCTTTGGTAGGCTCAAGTGACTGATGAATTTGTGTTTCCTATTTTGAATTATATTTTTTATTTTTTTTCTGGCAACATTGCAGCAAGTGTTGGAGTTAATTGTCTGGATTGATTGTAGTCTTTACTATTTGAAAAGACTGACTACAATTTTTATTCCTTTTCTGGAGTTTTAAATTCTGCTCATTTGGAACATTTAGCTTACTTTCTGTGCTAATTCAAGCATTTTCTTATATCAGTAAATGTAATTAAAATTGGTAGTTTTGTTTTTAGTAAGTCTTTAGCTGTCAGTGATTAAAGTAGAAACTTATAAAAAGGAATGCCATGTATTTACTATAGCTGCAGTTAAGAAATAACTTATTTGCCTCTTGTGGGAAAATAGGCTAAACACAAAATTTCCTTAGATGACCTTTTTCTTAGAGTAAAATGTATTCTGGGATTACTAAGTAAATTTTTGAGGTTTTTTTTTTTACTAAGTAGCAGTATCCTGCAAACATAGATTTCCCTATAATTACAGTATAATTTTCTTTTTTACATTTAGGCACCTAGATTTTTCAAAATTTTAGTACTAGCTTCTTAGTATCTCTCAATTTTGGTTTTTATGGCGTTAACATTAAAGTTTCCTCTTGTTCTTTATTTCTAGATATTGAAAAATGCGATAGTGCTGAATCTGAAAAAATGAGTATTTCTTCTCACCGCTCTAATTGCAGCATAGATGGTGTTAGCTTCGGTAAGTTTGGGATAGTTCTATTTTTTTTTTAAACCCTTACCTTCCATCTTGGAGTCAGTACTGTGTGTTGGCTCCAAGGCAGAAGAGTGGTAAGGGCTAGGCAGTGGGGGTTAAGTGACTTGCCCAGGGTCACACAGCTGGGAAGTGTCTGAGGTCAGATTTGAACCTAGGACCTCCCATCTCTAGGCCTGGCTCTCAATCCACTTGAGCTACCCAGCTGCCCCCGATAGTTCTATTTTTCATCAAAAGTCCTTTCATTAACAACAGCTACTTTTAAAACAGTTGTTTATAGAAAATAATGAAAAGTAATCAGTTTATTTTGGGCATTGTTAAAAATGTAAGTATTTACCTAAGTGATTTAAGTAAGTTTATCACAGATTTTTTTCAATTGATTTTTATGTCACTCTTTAGATTTAAATAAGATTACTGAAGAAGGTGATTCTCCTGCTGATCATAGGCAAAGAAAAGCTGCATCCAAAGCGATGACACAACAGAAGAAGTTACTTAGAGAAAATAGTGAAGAAGACAATGTTACTGACTCTGAACCAGACCTTACATCAAGCAAGTAGTAATCAATTTAATTTGGGCAGTGTTAAGAATTAAATATTTACCTAAATGATTTGAACAAATTTATCACAGACTTTTTCAATTGATTTTTATGTCACTCTTTAGATTTAAATAAGATTATTGAGGAAGATGATTCTCATGCTGGTCATAGGCAAAGAAAAGCTGCATCCAAAGCTATGATACAACAGAGAAAGTTACTTAGAGAAAATAGTGAAGGAGACAATGTTACTGACTCTGAACCAGACTTTACAGCAAGTAAGTAGTATTTTTTTTTCCCCAAATTACATGTAAAAACAATTTTTTAAAATTTGGAGTTCTAGATTCTCTCTCTTTCCCTTTCTCCTCATTGAGAAAGCAAGTAATTTCATATTGGTTATAATGTGCAGTCATGTATAACATACTTCTATATTAGTCATATAGTGAAAAAAACACAGACAAAAATTTTTTTAAATAAGGAAAAAGTATGTTTTGACCTTCATTGTGATTCCATCATATGGATAGCATTTTTCTTTTCTTTTTTTTTTAAACCCTTACCTTCCATCTTGGACTCAATACTGTGTATTGGCTCCAAGGCAGAAGAGTGGTAAAGGCTAGGCAATGGGGGTCAAGTGACTTGCCCAGGGTCACACAGCTGGGAAGTGTCTGAGGCCAGATTTGAACCTAGGACCTCCGGTCTCTAGGACTGGCTCTCAATCCGCTGAGATACCAAGCTGCCCCCTGGATAGCATTTTTCATAAGTCCTTTAGAATTCTCTTAGACCTTTGTATTGCTGAGAATAACCAAGTCATTCATAGTTGACCATCATACAGTATTACTGTCACTATGTACAGTTTTCTTGGTTCTTTTCACTTTGCATCAGTTCATAAAGTATCCTGTTTCTCATTTCTTAATAGCACAATAATATTTTGTCATAATCATAGACCACAACTTGTTTAGCTATTTCATGTTTAAATATGTTTAGCTAATCATCTTAATTTCCAGTTCAAAGAGCCGCTACAAATATGTTTGTACATATAAATTTCTTTGGGAAACAGACCTATTAGTGGTATTGCTGAGTCAAAGGGTCTGCACAGTTTTTAGCTCTTTGGGCATAGTTCCAAATTGCTCTTCAGAATAGTTGGAACAGTTAAAATTCCACTAACTGCATCAGTATCCTAGTTTTCCCGCATTTCCTCCAACTTTTGTTATTTTTGTTTTCTACATTCTCAGCCAATCTATTAGGTGTGAGGTAGTACCTCCAAATGGCTTTAATTTGCATTTCTCTAATCAAAAGCAATTTTTTAAAATTTATTTTTTTCTTTTCTTTTTTTCAATATCAATTTAGAGCATTTTTTTCATGTAACTATATATAGCTTTAATTTCTTCTTTTGAAAACTACCTGTATGCTTTGCTCATTTATTAATTGGGGAGTGCCTTATAAATTTGACTCATAAATTTGAGAAATGAGTTTTATCAGAGAAGCTTTCCATAAAAAATTTCTCCAGTTTGCTACTTTCTTTCCAATCTCAACTCCATTGGTTTTGTTTGTGCTAAACCTTTTTATCTCCCATAATGGTCTCAACCTCCTTTTTGGTTATAAATTCTTCCCTTATCCATAGATCTAGTAGGTAAACTATTTCATGCTCTCCTAATTTGCTTATAGTATCACCTTTTATGTCCAAATCATATGATCCACTTTGCTAGCCATTTCTGTTTTATGGGTGAATTCATCATTACCATGTATTACCCTCCATCCTACATTTTTCCCATTTCTCCTTCTCTCCCTTTTCACCCTTTCCCTCTTCAGAAGTGTTTTCCTTCTGATCACTACCTCCCCTAATTCATCCTTCCTTATGTTGTGCCCTCCCCCCACTATCTTTTTTTTTATCTCCATCCCTTTCTACTTCCCTGTAGGGTAAGAAAGATTTCTCTTTCTCTTTTTTTTTTTTAGAAAATTTTATTTAGTCAATTTAGAAAATTATTCCTTGGTTACAAGAATCATATTCTTTCCCTCCCTCCCCTCCCGCCACTCCTTCCCATAGCTGACACGCAATTCCACTGGGTTTTACATGTGTACTTGAATCAGAACCTATTTCCATGTTGTTAATGTTTACACTAGGATGATTGCATTTAGAGTCTGCATCCCCAATCATACCCCCTTGACCTATCAAGCAGTTGTTTTTCTTCTGTGTTTCTACTTCCACATTTAGAAAGATTTTTTCTAATCCAACTGAGTATGTATGTTATTCTGTCTTTGAGCACTCTTAATGATAGTAAGGTTCAAACATTGCCTGCTATCTTCTTCTTCTATCCCCCCACCCCCAACTATGAAAGCTCTTCCTTTTGCATCTCTTTTATGTGAAATAATTTACCCCATTCTACCTCTGTTCCCCTTTCTTCCAGCGTATTCATTTTTCTGACCCCTTAATTTAATTTTTTTAGATAATCCATCTTAGTCAACTCATCTCTGTGCCTAATATCTAGGTATACTCCTTTTAACCTCCATGATAATGATAAAGTTCTTAGGAGTTAAAAGTATTATCCTATGTATAAATGTAAACAGTTTAACCTTATTGAATTTTGTATACTTTTGCTTTCCTCGTTACCTTTTTATTCTTCTCTTGAGTCTTGTACTTGAAAGCCATTTTCTATTCATCTCTGATATTTTCATCAGGAATGCTTAAAAGTCCTTTATTTCATTAAATATTAATTTTTCCCTGAAGGATTATACTCACTTTCGCTAAGTAGTACTCTTGATTGTAATCCTAGCTCTTTTGACTTCTGGAATATCATATTCCAAGCCTTTTGATCCTTTAATGTAGAAGCTCCTAAATCTTATATTGTCTTGACTCTGGCTCTGTGATATTTATGTTGTTTCTGTCTGCTTGCAGTATTTTTTCCCTTGATCTGGTAGCTCTAGAATTTTGCTATAATATTCTTGGTAGTTTTCATTTTTGGAATGTCTTTGAGGAGGTGATAGGTGGATTCTTTTAATTTGCTCTCTTCCTAAGATATCACGTATAAGGGTTAAAAGAGGGGTGGGTCTTGTCAAAATAGAGCAGCTTGAGAATATAGTAGAGTTGTAAATTAATATTATCCCTTTAAGCCAGAGAAAATAAAACTTCTAGCTGCTTTTAACAATTAACAAATTAGTTTAATTAAAACAGAAATAGTAAAAGAATGTAGTAAAGGAGGGAAAGATCGAAAAGAGGAAAGAGAGATTGCTAATCTTATACCCTATAAATATACCTAAAATTCCTAATACTACCTAAAATTTCTAATAACTACCTCTGTCTTCTGAGGACAGCTTCTTCCTGGCAAACACCAGGCCTATCTAACCTACACTATCTATAAATGTTTCACTAACTCCCTAAAATAATAGACAGCTACCACTTAACTCCTTCAATCAATTTTCTATAGAAGCCCAAACTGTCAGTAGCCAACTAACAGCAGATCATTGCCTCAGAGATAGACCTCCTCCTTTCTAGAGCTCCCAGAGGCAAAAGGCCCTCTAAAGGATAAAGCTAAAAGCCCTCTCAGTAAGTGCAGGCCTGCCTATATATTCCAGCAACTAATCCCCAACCCACACTACCAGCAACCAACCCCCAGTGACCAAGTCATGCTCAGCAGCCAACTTCTCTGCCACTGCCAGCCCTAACTGTGGGTAACTGACTCTCCTGTCAGCAACTGACAGCCTGCAGCTGATGCTGGCTCATCAGGGGGCTCTCTGGTTCCTACTTCCTGTCACTGTGGGCTGGTTAATCCCTACACATCTCTATGGTAAGAGGACCTCCAGGTCCCCTGTTAAATTAAAGAAATTAAAGAATTCTTTTTTACACAGGGAAGTTTGCCTTGAATCTTTTCTTGAACTACAGTATCTAGCCTCTTTCCTTGATCATAATCATGGCTTTCAAGTAGTCCAATAATTTCTTAAATAATCTCTCCTCAATTTGTTTTCCAGGTCACTTTTCCCCCACAACGAGATATTTCATATTTTCTTCTATTTTTTCATTTTATTTAATTTTTATTTCATTTTTCTCTTATGGAGCCATTAGTTTCCATTTGCTCAATTCTAATTTTTAAAGAATTGTTTTCTTCAATGAGCTTTTGTATTTTCTTTTCCATTTGGCCAATTCTATTTTCTTTTCTTCAGTGAATTTTTGTTTTATCTTTTTCCATCTGGCCAGTTCAACTTCTTAAAGGAGTTTTTCCCTTTAATGACTTTTTGTACACCTGGCTAATTCTGCTTTTTAAAAATTTCTTCTCTTTCCAGGGTTTTTGTCTCTCCTAGCCATTTGGCCTTTTTTTTTTAGAGTTATTTTCTTAAGGGTTTTGTGTCTCCTTTATGAAGCTGATGACTTTTTTCCATGATTTTTTCTTGTATCACTCTCATTTCTTTTCCTAATTTTTCCTTTACCTGCCTTATTTGGTTTTTAAAACCCTTTTTGAGCTCTTCTAGAAATTCTCTTGAGGCTTGAGACCAATTGACAGTTTTCTTTGAATCTTTGCATATAGCTGTTTTGATCTTCCCTGTCACCATAGTAACCTTATTTAATCAGACTCTTCTTTTGTTGTTTGTTCATTTTCCCCACCCATTTCTTGAATTTTTATGTTAAAGTTGGACTCTGCAATCAGGTTGGACAGGACATTGTCTCAAATTTCAGATTTTTCATGCTTCTGTTTTCAGAGCTAGTTCTGGGAAGTCTGTATATTTTCAATTCTCTCAAGGTGGTTTGATCTAAGGAGAGTTATCGTCTCTACTTTGTGAAGATGGGATTAATTCTCCCCTGCCCATTTTTAGATTTAATCATCAAAAATATACACCCCACTTATCCTTAAGTATGGAGAGGTCTGTGACCCATATGTGCGAAAGTAGGTGACGAATCAGAGCCCACTGACTGGGGCAATCCTAAGCAAAACCGTATCTATAATTGGTCCACGTAAAAGTGGAAGGAAGGCACAGGAAGTGACAAAAGGAAGAGTCTTTTAAAATGGCAAGAACTTCCTGTGAGGAGGTCTTTCACCTTCATCTTGACCCTGGAAGAGCTCCAGCTTAGGAGCTTGGACTGCTTTGAATTTCCTTTAGAACTACCACATGGTATAATCGAACGTAATGGACTTCTTTATTAGGGACGTTATAATGTCCCTGAACAATCTGCAGGGATCTAGGAGAAAAAACACTATTCATAAGCAGAGGATAAACTGTGGGAGTAGAAACACCGAGGAAAAGCAACTGCCTGACTACAGCGGTTGAGGGGACATGACAGAGGAGAAACTCTAAACAAAACTCTAATGCAAATATTAACAACATGGCAATGGGTTCGAATCAAGAACACATGTGATACCCAGTGGAATCACGCGTCAGCTATGGGGGGTGGGGGGAGGAAAAGAAAATGATCTTTGTCTTTAACAAATAATGCTTGGAAATGATCAAATAAAATATTATAAAATTAAAAAAAAAAAGAACTACCACATGGGTGAGTGAAAAAGGCTGACTCCCTTCCTTAGCTCTCTGGAAGTACTAGCCTCCAAAGAGGCCCCTCATCTTGGAGGAGGCCTCATGGCTAAAAACCCTTGTTTAATTTATCTCTGGGCCCCTTTTTCTGGGGCCTCTGAAGCCCTGCCTGGTTCCGACCAGGCCTGGAGTAAATATCTACTCTCTCATTTCTTTACTTTCACTCTTTCTCCTTTTGTAAATAAACTACCATAAAAAGTCATTCTGGATTGAGTAATACTTTCTGGCGACCACACTCTTATAAATTTAGTCCAACCCTTTAATGTTTTACCCCTTACTGTGGTCTGAGAGTAATCACAAGCACTTTCCTGCCTTGGAACTATGTCCAGGTTCCTCATTTCTGTTAGTTACTCCGCTTCTCCCTAGGACTGCATGCCAGAACCACATGTGTACAATACAACAGTTTTGCTTCCAGTGCCAGCAAAGGGTCCTCTATAATCTCCGTCTGACCTGTTGTCTGACCCCCTTAACTTCTGTGGGCTGAGAGCTCTAGAAGATTCAGTCATACCAAGATTTGTTGATGGCTTGCCAGGCTAGTATAGCCTATATTAATTTGTACTCTGCTTTTGAGCTGTACCTTACCTACCTACCTTCTAAATTGTCTAGGGCTGGAAAATTATTTCACCCTATTCCTCTGTTGTTCCTCCCACTTCAGAAAATGTTTTGATGCATTACTTTAATTTCATTTAGAGAGAAATTTGGAAATGCTTGGGCAAATTCCTACCTTTACTATTCCATCTTGGATCCATCCCAATAATGTCTAATTTTAAAATTCATTCTATGAACTTATTTTTATGGTACAATGATTTTAAAAATATTTAATTGGCAACACCAGCACTTTATTTACAAATATATAAAAAGAGGGCAAAATGTGTAACTTCAGGCAGATTTTTAAGGAAACGCATAACAAAATAATTTTATTCATATTTTTGTTATTAATGCATTTGGTTTTGTCTTATTAAAGCCCTAAGAGTTTTTGTAAAATAAAAATTTTCCCCTGTACTTGAGACACAAAGTAATTAAATACTGGGTAGTTTGGAGAGCAGGACACTAGCATTTGAGAGGGAAGAATCAGGAAAAGAGTTTCATCTTAAAGAAGAGATGGACTCTGATACTTCAAGTGATGTTTGTACATATTTGTATGCATGTTATCCCCTCATTTAGTCTATGAGCTCCTTGAGAACAAGTACTGCTTTTGCCTTTATTTGTACCTCAGTGCTCAATCCAGGTCCGGGAATAGACTTGACTTAACTAAGGAATGCATTCCAGACATGGGTGACAGCCAAGACAAAGGCAGGGAGATGAATTGTCATGGATGAGGAATAGAGAGAAGACTAACTCATTTTTCCAGCTGCATTGGGCATTTTTCCCCCTTCTGTGATCTTAGACATTAAAGGAAGTTACTGGAATTCATCAAGTAGGTCCTGCTCCCTTCCCAAAACTTTTGTCTTATCCCAAATACAATTTGGATGCACCGCAACTAATAACTAAGTGCAGGCACATATGTAAACTGCTAACCATGGTATGCCTAAATATTATACAGCATAACCATTATGTTTATAATTATTGTTCTAAAGATTCATTTGATTATACTGAACTCTGTTCAAACTGTAGCCAAGTTCACAGTTTTTAAAAAGGTCATAGGAAATATCGTTTAGCACATAAACGATTCTCCTTGGTCCTTTTTAAGTCACTTTTGGCTAGCTAGTTTATCAGTATACCAGTGTGTCTAGCTATCAGGACAGAAAAATCTTTTGTTCTGTTCAGGTTTGAGGTTTGAAGAATTGTCTGATTTACCTAAATGGAAAATAGAGAATTTTGTCATCTATGTCCACATTTTAGAAGTTAACTCAATTTCCTCTATTCAAATTCAGTATATCATTCTCTATGTAGCAGTGATGGTGAACCTTTTAGAGATGTAGTGCCAGGCCCTACTCCCAGACCAAGTTCTGGGCCAACCTCCCCCCACCCCACGCCCACCTGTGTGCAGTACTCCTTCCCACCCCTGAATGTTGGGCATACCCTGCCCCCTTACCCTACACAGAGGAGGAAGCACTCTCATGGCTGCTGGGTGGATGGGCAGGTGAAGTGAGTAATGTCCTCAGTGAGTGGAGAGAGGAGGAGAGTGACTCAGTAACGCTGCTCCCCTCCAGCTCTGCCGCCTATGAGCCACCCACCTCACCCCCTGTGAGGTCCCACTGGACTTGGGCAGAGGGGCAGGGCATGTGAAAAAATGTTATCAGGTGGATGGAAAGGGGGGAGGGGAACAGCTCCACCCCAGTCTCTGCCTTTCTAGTAATAAACTGGGGGAGGTGGGACACATGCCCACAGAGCACTCTGCATGCCATCTTTGGCACCTGTGCCATAGGTTCATCATCATTACACTAGGGAATACCTCTACCATCTGAATTCTTTTAAGTGACTAAAATTCAAAACTGTTGTTCACAAAAAGTTAGACAAAATGAAAGATACCTTGATAAAACTATTCATAATTCTATAAGATTTTCAGAGTTGTCTCTACAATGTTTTTGTTATTTTATAAGTTATTTTCCTGGTTCTGCACCTGACATAGTTATTTCTTTTGATTCAGGTGAAAGCAATTCTAATTTCAGTGAAAGTGAAGGTGATGATGAGTTTACTACAAGGAAAAATAAAACCAAAGAAAATAAAAAAAGTGCTAAGATCAGAGCCCCAGTGGAAAAGAAAAAGAAAGCTTCTAAGACTTCTCATAGTTTGGGTAAGCTGCTTGATTTGAAACACTGAGCTTTGCTAAAGAATTGTGTCTTCTTTGTTCTCTTGATTCTATTTTCTTAAAATTCTTCCCATTCTAATTATTTTGGAAATGTAGGTGTCTGGTTAAAAATATATTTACAAACATGACTATACAGTTTGATTCACTAAAATTTAACTGATAATAACTACTGATAACCGCTTTTTCTGCTCTTGAAAATATGGAAACTTTCATCTAAAATTGATTCATCAATTAGACATTATTTCTTTCCAGCCTCACCACTGAAACTGCTCTCTTCAAGATTACCAATTTGTTTTTTAAGTACTTCAGTAATTAAGACTTCTTGAAGAAGCTGTTACTTAAGCTGAGCCTCCAAAATACTAGAATTACTTTCTATTATAATTAAAAATTAATCTTGGAGACTTTACACAAAATTTATAATTATCTATTAGTAAAGAGAAAGATATTACCAGATCTTTCTAACTATTATAATATCTCAGGTAAGCTCTTGCTTCATCTGGTCCTAGATTCCCAACCAGCCCTAGGTCCTATTTACCATTGGTGGCAAGAGGCCCCAGCTAACCACATGGTTGGGCCAGATAAATTAAGGCTAGCCAAGGAACAGGGTTGAGTTCAGGAAGGGACCAGAGCCCAAAAGCCCCAGAGTTCTTGCTTGTCCTGGCTCTTATGTTTCTCATGACCTTACACCTAGTTGACTTTTGATTGAACCACTTGGATCATGTGTTCTGACATTCAGGCACATAATCCGACCGTGCCACCTGGTCAGAGACTGAGCAGGAAGGCTTCCACCATCCCATTCCTGAAATCAGAAACTGTATTGTCAGTCAGAAGCTGCACTACCATTCTCTGTGTCCTGCCTTAATGTGCATGGGCCAGCTATGAGTTATATTTTTATGTTAATTTTACACAGTCCTCATGAGTTTGATTTTTTTAGTTCTGTATTCTTTAGAGTATGAAAATCTGCTGCATATTTTTATTATATTTTTTTTTTATTTTTTCAAACAAGTAGTTCCAGTGGTTTCTGATCTAGCACCTGTTGTATCAAAACCAGCACCAAAAGAAACTTGTCCGTCTTCAAAACTTGTTCGGAAGCCATTACAATCACTTAGTCCCTTAACCGAATGTAAGAGACCCAGATGGGTCCCACCAGGTAAGGAATTTTTATTTATCCAAGTAGTCATGGTGCTTGGAGAAGTTAGTAGTTGTATCTATTCAGTTAACAACTCTTTATCCACAGAATTTGGTTGTGAAACTTAAGGGATATTTATTTTGTTTTCTGTATGAGCAAGTTAACCACGTATACTTATTATAGAGATATTAGAAAAGTGAAGTTTTAGAAATTACTATAGTTGGGTAAGATTATGTACTTTGAGAATTTTCTTAAAGATAAACTGACTTTGTATTGTCAAGTCCAGCTTTATTTTTTTTAATCTTAGATAAAGTTTTGTTAGCCTTCATCCTCTTATATTCAGTCACCTCCACTAAGGGTAGCAGTAGGAAGTGATTGAAGGTTTTCTATTAGTGCTCTGAATGGTTAGTATAGTGCTTTAGAATACTTAAGATGGACTTCTGGGTAAATATGGCGGCAGTCTAGATGCAAGACTCTTCCTCTCCTCAGCACCCACCAATATAGACTACCTCAAAAGACAAAAAAAAAAAACAAAATCATAAGAACGAAGGGACTCTACAGTAGGGCACAGCATTGAAGGTACGTGGGATTTGGGCATTTCCACACTATAAGGGGGTGAAAAAGCTCCCAACAAAACGCGAGCTGATCTACCCTCCCCCACCCCACCTACAGAGCCAGAGTGAGAGCCAGCATGTACCAGAATCAGCGAGTGAGCAAGGAGCACCTCTAGAGTGAGTATGGGGCACCTCTAGGTCCTTGGGAGCTGACTAAGACCACCAAAGACCTACTCCTGAGAGCAGCTACACTTGAAACCCCAGCAGACTGAAGAGCTCAGACCGTGGGCACTCACAGGAAGATAACACAAAGAAGGGCAGCAAACAGCAGAAGCTGTGGAAATTCAAGAGCTTATCTCAGACAAAATCCTTGCTCCTTAACTCAATATTTGAGAGCCTGCCCATCTCACTCAGATTTCTGACTAAAAAGGGAAGGAAAAACCTCCACAGTGATGGCAAATTGTGCCCAGGAACAACAACCTCCCTCCACCAAGAAAAACAAGAAGAGGGGGTTGACCCTGGAAAATTTTTACAGAGGAAAAACCCAGGCTGCAGAGGAAATAGAGGAGGAAATTCAAATAAATGCACCAAAACCTTCCCAAAGAAATGAAAATTGTCCATAAGCTCTTGAAGAATTTAAATTGGAGCTTATCAAAAAGATGGAAGCCTTATGGCAAGAAAAGTGGGAAATATTTCAAAGAAAAAATAACAGTTTAAAGGACAAGAACTCCCAATTAGAGAAACACCTGGAAGCCACGAAAAGCAGGATAGACCAAACCGAAAAGGAAAACCAGTCTTTAAAGACCAGAATTAGGCAACTAGAAGACAGTGATCTTACGAAACAACAAGAATTAATAAAGCAAAGTCAAAAGACTGACAAAATAGAAGAAAACATAAAATATTTCACTGAGAAGATAACGGATCACGAAAACAGAGCAAGGAGAGACAATTTGAGAATCATTGGTCTACCTGAAAAGCCATAAATAAACAGAAATCTTGACATCATACCACAAGAAATCATCCAAGAAAACTGCCCTGATGTTCTTGAACACGGTGTTCATAGAACACCCTCTACACTAAATCCTCAAAAGACAACTCCCAGGAATATAATTGCCAAATTCCAGAGCTTTCAAGCTAAGGAGAAAATTCTACAAGAAACCAAAGAGACAATTCAGATACCAAGGAGCACCAGTCAGGATCACACAAGACCTGGCAGCTTCCACACTAAAGGACTGCAAGGCTTGGAACATGATATTCAGAAAGGCAAGAGAATTGGGTCTTCAACCAAGGATCAACTATCCATCAAAACTGACTATATACTTCCAGGGGAAAGTATGGGCATTCAACAAAATAGAAGATTTCCAAGTATTTGTAAAGAAAAGACCAGAACTAAGTAGAAAGTTTGATATCCAAACACAAAGATCAAGAGAAACATGAAAAGGTAAATAAGAGAGGGAAAAGGGAAAAAATATTTTTTTATTTAAACTTTCTTCTTTAAGGGCTGCAATTAGATCAAATTATATACATTAATATATGGGGAAAATGTTATTTTTAAGTCTCAAAAATTATATTCACTGTTATAGTAATTAGAAGAATCATTCACTGAAAGATTGGGGTAATAAGTGCTATATGATGATATGAAAAAAAAGAAAAATGGAGGGGGGAATCAAAGATGGCACCAAGAGATACTTGAAGAAATAAAATAAATAGGATAATCTTTGTCACACGCATGGGATATGCACGGGAAGGGGAGGGAAAGAATACTTTTATAAGAAGGAGAGGAAGAGAGTGCTAATAGATAATAATTAAACCATACTCTCAGTGAAATCAATTCTGAGAGGTAAGAGCATCTAGACCCATTTGAGGTCTTGAATTCTATCTTATCCTACAGGGAAAGTGAGAAGGGAAAACTAAGGGGGTTAGGGGGGAGGAAGTACAAAAAGGGAGGGAAAGAGAGGAGGGAGGGAACTTAACAGACCCTAAGAAAACAAGAAGGGAACAAAAAGGGAGGGGCCAGAAAGGAAAGCATTAAGGGAGGGGATTAGGGGGATTGATTAAAAGTAAACCACTGGTTTAAAAGGATAGAGCAAAAGAAGAAAAGACAGAACTAAGAGAGGATATCAAAATGCTGGGGAATACACAAGTGACAGTCATAACTTTGAACATGAATGGGATGAACTCACCCATAAAACAAAAACAAATAGGAGAATGGATTAGAATCCAAAATCCTACTATATGTTGTCTACAAGAAACACACCTGAGGCAGGTAGATACTCACAAGGTTAGAATTAAAGGTTGGAGCAAAATCTATTAGACCTCAACTGATAGAAAGAAGGCAGGAGTTGCAATCATGGTATCTGACAAAGCCAAAGTAAAAGATCTGATTAAAAGGGATAGGGAAGGTAAATACATCCTGATAAAAGGGAATATAGACAATGAGGAAATATCAGTGATCAACATCTATGCACCAAATGGTATAGCATCAAGATTTCTAAAGGAGGAACTAGTGGAATTGAAGGAGGAAATAGATAGTAAAACTATACTAGTGGGAGACCTGAACCTACCACTATCAAATTTAGATAAATCAAATCAAAAAATAAATAAGAAAGAAGTAAAAGATGTGAATGAAATCTCAGAAAAATTACAGTTAATAGATATATGGAGAAAAATAAATAGGGACAAAAAGGAATACACCTTTTTATCAGCACATGGTACATTCACAACGATTGACCAAAACATGGCAAACAAATGCAGAAAAGCAGAAATACTAAATGCAACCTTTTCAGATGATAACATAGTAAAAATAATGATCAATAAGGGTACATGGAGAGCCAAATCAAAAATTAGTTGGAAATTAAATAATATGATTCTCCAAAATCAGTTAGTTAGAGAACAAATCATAGAAACAATAATTTCATTGAAGAAAATGACAATGATAAGACATCCTTTCAAAATCTATGGGATGCAGCCAAAGCAGTACTCGGGGAGAAATTTATATCCTTGAGTTCAAATGTTAACAAATTAGGGAGGGCAAAGGTCAATGAATTGGACATGCAAATCAAAAAACTTGAAAACGAACAAATTAAAAATCCCCAGAAGAAAACTAAATTAGAGATCCTAAAACTTAAGGGAGAAATTAATAAAATCAAAAGTAAAAGAACTATTGAACTAATAAATAAGTCTAGAAGCTGGTATTTTGAAAAAATAAAATAGACAAAGTACTGGTCAATCTAATAAAAAAAAGGAAAAAAGAAAATCAAATTAACAGTATCATAGCTGAAAAGGGAGAACTCACCTCCAATGAAGAGGAAATTAGGGCAATCGTTAAAAACTATTTTGCCCAATTATATGGCAATAAATATGCCAATCTAGGTGATATGGATGAATATTTACAAAAATATAAATTGCCTAGTTTAACAGAAGAAGAAATAGAATTCTTAAATAATCCCATATCAGAAAAAGAAATTAAATAAGCCATCAAAGAACTCCCTAAGAAAATATCCCCAGGGCCTGATGGATTCACAAATGAATTCTATCAAACATTCAAAGAACAACTTATCCCAATACAATACAAACTATTTGACATAATAATCATAGAGGGAGTTCTACCAAATTCCTTTTATGACACAAATATGATACTGATTCCAAAGCCAGGAAGGTCAAAAACGGAGAAGGAAAACTATAGACCAATCTCCTTAATGAACATTGAAGAAAAATCTTAAATAAGATACTAGCAAAAAGACTCCAGCAAGTCATCATGAGGGTAGTTCCCTATGATCAGGTGGAATTTATACCAGGAATGCAAGGATAGTTCAATATCAGGAAAACCATCCACATAATTGATCATATCAACAAGCAAACCAACAAAAATCACATGATTATCTCAATAGATGCAGGAAAAGCCTTTGACAAAATACAACACTCATTCCTATTGAAAAAAACTAGAAAGTATAGGAATAGAAGGGCCTTTCCTAAAAATAATAAAAAGAGGTTCAAATCTGGCCTCAGACACTTCCCAGCTGTGTGACCCTGGGCAAGTCACTTGACCCCCATTGCCTAGCCCTTACCACTCTTCTGCCTTGGAGCCAACACACAGTATTGACTCCAAGATGGAAGGTAAGGGTTTTAAAAATAAATAAATAAATAAAAAGTATTTTTCTAAAGCCATCAGCCAACATCATCTGCAATGGGGATAAACTAGATGCATTCCCAATAAGATCAGGAGTGAAACAAGGATGCCCATTATCACCGCTATTATTTAACATTGTACTAGAAACACTAGCAGTAGCAATTAGAGATTAAAAAGAAATTAATGGGGGACAGCTGGGTAGCTCAGTGGATTGAGAACCAGGCCTAGAGACGGGAGGTCCTAGGTTCAAATCTGGCCTCAGCCACTTCCTAGCTGTGTGTCCCTGTGCAAGTCACTTGACCCCCATTGCCTAGCCCTTACCACTCTTCTGCCTTGGAGCCAATACACAGTATTGACTCCAAGACGGAAGGTAAGGGTTTAAAAAAAAAAAAAGAAAAGAAATTGAGGGTATTAAAATTGGGAATGAGGAGACCAAGCTCTTTGCGGATGATATGATGGTCTACTTAAAGAATCCTAGACAATCAACTAAAAAGCTAGTGGAAATAATCAACAACTTTAGCAAAGTTGCAGGATACAAAATAAACCCATGTAAGTCATCAGCATTTCTATATATCTCCAACACATCTCATCAGCAAGAATTAGAAATTCTATTTAAAACCACCCTAATCAATATAAAACACTTAGGAATCTATCTGCTAAAACAAACATAAGAACTATATGAACACAATGACAATACACTTTCCACACAATTAAAACAAGATCTTAACAATTGGAAAAACATTAACTGCTTATGGGTAGGATGAGCTAACATAATAAAAATGACCATCTTACCCAAACTTATTTATTTATTTAGTGCCATACCCATTGGACTACCAAAAAACTTTTTTTACTGAATTAGGAAAAACCATAACAAAGTTCATTTCGAAGAACAAAAGATCAAGGATATCCAGGGAAATGATGGAAAAAAATGCGGAGTATTGCCTTGCAGTACCAGATTTCAAACTATACTATAAAGCAGTGGTAATCAAAACAATATGGTATTGGCTAAGAGACAGAAAGGAGAATCAGTGGAATAGACTTGGGATAAGTGACCTCAGCAAGATAATCCATGACAAGCCCAAAGGTCCCAGCTTTGGGGACAAAAATCCACTATTTGGTAAAAACTGCTGGGAAAATTGGAAGACAGTGTGGGAGAGATTAGGTTTGGATGAACACCTCACACCCTACACCAAGATAAACTCAGAATGGGTGAATGACTTGAACATAAAGAAGGAAACTAAGTAAATTAGGTGAACACAGAATAATATACATGTCATACCTTTCATAAAGGAAAGATTTTTAAACCAAGGAAGACTTAGAAAACGTCACAAAATGTAAAATAAATAATTTTGATTACATCAAATTAAAAAGGTTTTGTACAGACAAAACTAATGCAACCAAAATTAGAAGGGAAGCTACAAATTGGGAAACAACGTTCATAACAAAAACCTCTGACAAAGGTCTAATTACTCAAATTTACAAGGAGCTAAATCAATTGTACAAAATTCAAACCATTCTCCAACTGATAAATGGGCAAGGGACATGAATAGGCAATTTTCAGTCAAAGAAATCAAAATATTAAATAAGCACATGAAAAAGTGTTCTAAATCTCTTACAATCAGAGATGCAAATCAAAACAACTCTGAGGTATCACCTCACACCTAGCAGATTGGCTAACATGACAGCAAAGGAAAGTAATGAATGCTGGAGGGGATGTGGCAAAGTCGGGACATTAATGCATTGCTGGTGGAGTTGTGAATTAATCTAGCCATTTTGGAGGACAATTTGGAACTATGCCCAAAGGGCACTAAAAGACTGTCTGCCCTTTCATCTGGCCATAACACTGCTGGGTTTGTACCCCAAAGAGATAAGGGAAAAGACCTGTACAAGAATATTCATAGCTGCACTCTTTGTGGTGGCAAAAAGTTGGGAAATGAGGGGATGCCCTTCAATTGTGGAATGGCTGAACAAGTTGTGGTATATATTGATGATGGAATACTATTGTGCTCAAAGGAATAATAAAGTGGAGGAATTCCATAGGGACTGTAACAACCTCCGGGAATTGATGCAGAGTGAGAGGAGCAGAACCAGGAGAACATTGTACAGAGAGACTGATATACTGCGGAATAATTGAATGTAGTAGACGTCTCCATGAGTGGCAATTCAGTGATCCTGAACAATCTGGAGAGATCTATGAGAAAAAACACTATCTGCATTCAGAGGAAAAACTGGGAGTAGAAACACAGAAGAAAAACAACTGCTTGATTACATAGGTCAAGGGGGATATGATTGGGGATATAGACCCTAAAGGAACATCCTAGTGGAAACATCAACAGCATGGAAATAGGTTTTGATCAAGGACACACATGTAATACCCGGTGGAATTGCGCTACAGGAAGGGCTGGGGGAGGGGAGTGAGGAATAGAATGTGATTTTTGTAACCAAGGAATAATAATGTTTGAGATTGACCAAATAAAATTTAAAAAATAAAGAATGCTTAAGATGCATCATTGTGCTAGATAGACTATAGCAGAGAGAAACTGAAGGCAGAGAGATCAATGAAATAGTTATAGCAGAAATAACAGTAAGACGTAATAACAATTTGACCTAGAATGATAGCATTTGGGATGGTAGTCAATAGATATTTGCTGAACAGAGCTGGGTAGTGGTAGAGTTAGAATTAGGAACCGTCATTAAATAAAATTGCCTAACCCTTTCTGGCTTCCATTTCTTAATTGGTCTATTTTTTCTAGTCCTAAAATTCTGTGATTTCTGTAGAGGAATTGAAAGGCTATTAGGGAATGGGAAAATAGGAAAAAAAGGGTAACACTATTCTAATCAATCAGCAAACATTTATTTAACCCCTACTATTATAACAAGCCCTTTGCTATGTGCTGGAGATACAGCAATAAAAATCAAACAATCTGCCCTCAAGGACCTCAAGGTTCTTGTTGAGCAACAACATATTCCTACAGCATATTTAGAACAGTACAAAATAAATGCAAAAGTGTTTAGGGATGAAGAAAGGCATTAGCAGGAAGATCAGAAATGGCTTCATAAGGAAGTAAGGGATTTTCAAGATGGGGCTGAGAGATGAGCTGGCTGTATTTATTCACCTTCCACTGGCTTGACAAAATGTTAGTGCCCCCCCAGGATTTGAAGATAATGTTTGAAGATAAAGCTGTTTTACTGCATTTTCCTTTTGATGTCCATATATGCCCATGTACCTTCTTGTCTGTCATGCCTTTTTATTCTTTTAATGATTTTTAAATGATCATATTCAGACTTTGAACAGCCATATATATACAAATAAGGAGACTTAATGATTTTTTTCAATTTTTGACCAATAAGTAAACTTGGGAAAGAGGACATAATTCTAGCAATATGTATGTGGTGCTTTCTCTTTCAGCTTCATCAGGAGGCAGCAGCAACCCACTTGGAGGAGTTTCTGTCAGGTCTCCGAGTCATAGTCTCCGACTTGGCCTGTCCAGATTTGCAAGAGTTAAACCTTTGCACCCAACTGCCAGTAGTACCTGAAAATGATTAATAAAAAATAAATTCTAGTTTTGAAAGAATGTTCTTATTTGAAAAGGCTAATGATTGTCTAATATAATTCTTTTAAGTTTGATGCAGAAAATCTTGAATCCTAAAAACTTAAGGATGTTGCCATTCTATTCAAGATTCTGAAGAAGAGTTTGTAAAGAATACATATTCTGTTATCTAACTTGGAATAACAAGTGAAGTGATGGCGGTTTTGGAAGTATAAAATATATGATATGATGTAGGGATAGTTGTATACTTTTAGCCAACTATGGCTTAATCTAATTTATATCAACCTAATTTTGTAGGGTTTATTTAGAAAACGAAAATTGGTATTACACTCTCCTCTTCATGTAATACTCATCTTGTAAAAGCTAACTCAACTAAATCATATGTTTTATTGTAAGGATGTTTCATATGTTAATAAGTAAAGTATTTTTATAATAAAAATGTTTAACTCATTTTTAAGTAGTTGCTGAATTGTGACTTACGGCTCAAACTACAAATTGCATATAATGTATAAATAAATTTTCGTGACAATTTATCAAGCTTAAATATTAGTATTATCTATTCCTTCCTCCTAGAGAAAAGTGAAAATACTTTCATTTTCCCTAAATGATTCTCTTGATAACAATGTTCATGAGTTGATCGAATATCTTAGATATTGTGATGTTTTAGGCTTCAGTCAATAAGAATTTTTAAAGGACTCGGTATATTCCAGACACTATGATGTAGGATATAAAATAGTCCTAGGAGCTTATGTTTTGATAGGGGAAGTAATATGTAAGTAGCCACATTAGAAAATAGAGAGTCAATAAGAATTCATTAAGTTCCTACCTATCTGCCTGGCATTGTGGACTAAGCAGTAGGGAATACAAAGATGGGGAAAAACATGGTCCTTGCCCTCAAGGAGCACCTATCCTAGTAGGAGAGGCAACATTCAAGTAAAAATATATACAGTGTAAATGCAGTGGAGTGGGGGGAGGGAAGGAAGACAAGTGAATGCTTCTTGTAGAGGGTAGAATCTAGACTGAGTCTTGAAAGAAGCTGAGGGGCAGGGGTGTGGAAGGAGAGCATTCTGGGTATGGAGAATTACCAGTACAAAGGCATGGAGATGGATGATCGAGTGATGTGTAGGGAATAGCACAAAGCCTAGTGAAGTTGGTTAGAATGTAAAATGACCAGAAAGGTAAGAAGGGGTTATGGTGTCAGGACCTTTAAATAGCCATCAGGATTATGGATCCAGGAAATACCAATGAGCCACTGGAGTTTATTGAGCTGTGATGAGATTGGAGATGCCATGGCCAGCCCTGCTCAGATCTTGTGGCCACTCTTAGGAAGATGGATTGGAGTAGGGAGAGTGTGGAGGCCAAGAAAACCACCAACCAGAAGGTTAATGTAGATGATGTATATGTATAGGAGATGTTTCTTATAAGTCCTTCAGTGCTTTGAAAGCTATGTGGTTTCCTTCCTTGGACAGTCTTCATGAATTGCTGTGGTCTAATAAATAAATAATTGGTTTTATAGTGCTGAACTTCCCCAGCTGCAGACTGGCTCAGATGATAGCCACATAGAGTCCATCATCCAATACATTTACAGCCTTTCTTGCTTAATAGCATGTGCCAAAGCTTGTTCCATTGACACAGCATTCAACAACTTCTATTCCAAGAGGCAGCTGGGTGGCTCAGTGGATTGAGAGCCAGGCCTAGAGATTTGAGGTTCTGGGTTCAAATCTGGCCTCAGACACTTCCCAGCTGTGTGACCCTGGGCAAGTCATTTAATCCCCATTGCCTAGCCCTTACCACTCTTCTGCCTTGGAACCAATATTAAGTATTGATTTTAAGACGGAAGGTGAGGGTTTAAAAAAATAAAATTAGAAAGTTCAGTTTTGCACTTTTTGATTCTCAGAATTCTTGCCAGTATAACCAAATCCTTTATTTTTTTATTTTTTTTTTATTTTTTATTTTTTTATCCTTGGTTCCAAGGCAGAAGAGTGGTGAGGGCTGGGTAATAGGCTCAAAATCCCCTGAGCTACCCAGCTGCCCCCAACCAAGTACTTTTAACAATTTAAAAAAATACAACATTCTTTTAAAGTTAAAGAAATAAAACTTTAATCAATCCACAGGCTTTCTTAAGCACTTGGTGCCTACTACGTGCCAGGCACAGCAGCTAAGAGTTTGGCGACTCACGTACAAAGAAGGACAACAATGCCTCATTTTCCGGAAATCTGCACCAGGATTTACTTCTACCTTGAACAACACATTTCCATTTAGATTACGCAAAATTCTCTTGTGGTATAATTTCCTTCCCTTAGAGGGGGAGGGAGATTGGGGCGGGGGGGGGGGGTACGAACAAGACGGTTATTTAATTGCTGAGAGCAAAGTCCCAACCTCGGCTCCAGAGTCATAAAAGCTTTGCTTGGGAAAGGGGGAAACAGTTTCTATAGCGACTGGGGGGTGGGCGGAGGGTGAAGAGAGAGGGTGTGGCCTTCCACCCTTTAGGTAATTACCCAATTTAGTCTCTAGCAGCAGCCGGGTTAGTCTGCTCCGACTTGGTGCGGCCACTCCAACACCTGCCCCCACCGGACCAAAGTAAGGAGGAGCGGGGGAAGGGGACCGCGTTATGACGCACCTCAGAACCTCCCACCGCTCTGGCCCGCCCCCAAGGTGGAGTGGGACCCGGGGCTATCGGGAGATAGGGAGGGAAGGCTATATAGATGGAGAGAAGATAAGAAGTGAGAAAAAGCCGGGCCGCTGGGTGGGAGTGAGGGGAAGGAAGGTAGGATTGGAGAAGCTTTCCCAGAGCCCAAGGATCTACCATCAAATCTTTCCTGCTAGTTGTATTCTGAACTCAGAGTGGGAAGATGGAATTTGGGGGCCTCCCTTGACACCTGCAAAGGTGCACTGGCAGTGACACATTTCGTCCGTTTTTTCATCTCATCCCAGCAAGGCTAATAGTGAGCGAAAGATCACAGTCATTCTTGACCATCAGTGCCTTGGAATGAATAGAACGCTGGCCATCAACATGAATGCGCTATCTTTAAACCACCCTCGCTCATGTACCCACCTGCTATCCCTAAACATAAACTAAGCAACCATTCACATTGATACAGTGTTTTACAGTTTATGGAATGCCTTCTCTTGAACCTCGACAATCTAGCCAGAAAGAAAACTAAGGCGGCTTGGTGGGATGGCCATTAGGGTCGGGTGCGGGAGGGGGGCAGGCATGAGAGCTGTCTTCTAATATTCAAAGGCTGTAATCATTGAAAGGGACTACACTGACTCTTCAGGGCAGAAATAGGGCCAAAGAATGGAAGTGACTGGGGCAAAGTATATAGGTTTCGGCCGAATTTAAGAAAGAACTTTATAACAATTAGAATTGCCCTAACCTACATTCACTTAATCGCCTTCTGAAATAGTGAACTTCTTATCCCGGGACAGCTCATGAAAAGAGACAATATGAGCTCTCTGGCACGTTGTGGAGAGATTCTTCCATCCAGAAGAACGATTTACAAGATGAACCCTATGTCCCCTTCTAGCTTTAAGATTCTATAAATCTGGGTAGATAGAGTGGGCATTTCGCTGTTGAGTCACTTCAGTGGAGTGACTCTTTGTCACCTTATTTAGGATTTTCTTGGCAGAGACTAGGGTGGTTTGCTATGTCCTTCACTTAATGAAATTGAGGCAAACGGAATAAGTGACAGGGTAAATAGCTAGTAAGTACCTGAGGCTTGATTTGAACTCAGAAAGAGGAGTCTCCCTGACTCTATCCACTGCACTACCCAGAATATTATTTACCCCCATTTTACAGATGAACAAACATTATCAGAGGTTTAGACACACTCAGGTTGATGTGGCTAATAGTAGAGTCAGATCTTGAATTGGGATCTCCTAACAGACTGGTTCTCTTCTATATCCCATAAAACAAAAACATATGGGTCATAGGTGGAACAAAGAAACATTTATTTGCCCTCAGAGTATCACTTCCTTCCACTGTGAATATGTACAGTATTAATGGTATTTCCAGGAATTAGATTTCTTTTCAACCAGCTGCTATGAGGACAAATTAGTCACAGGGCACTGAAGCTGACCCATACTATTACAAGGGATTTGATGGATGGTCTTTTTCAAGGAGACATCCCTGCCTGTTCAGAGGAATCCTTTGCAACCTCTACAAGATCTGGGAGGTCTAGTCTGTTAACCCAAGCTGGGCAAATCCATAAATAAAGTGTATTCACTGGGTAAATCACATCAGATTAACTGATATAAAGGTGACCCTTCAGATGCTAAGTTTTTCAGTCTCTAAGTTAGGAAAATTTAAAAGTTTAGCAAAGATGAAGTCTACTGATCTGATCATTATGGGATAGAGAATGTAAGGAAGGAGTCAGACCATATGCACTGTATATGTTTAGTGGATATGACTTTACGGCCCCTTAGTGCTTGGGCTAACCAAAGAGTATGGACATCACCAGCTCCTCAAAACTCAGGTAAGGATTGTTCTACAACGTGAGATGTTTGAAAAGTGGGGCAGGGCAGCAGAAGACACAGGAGAGGCAAGTAATCGAATTTGAGTTGTTGGGAGAGATAGAAGATACCCCACTTAGAGAGGAGGATTTAGCCATTCTCTAGCCTGTTTGAAACTCTCTGAAAAGACATTCTAAGACACAGAGAGACAGCACCACAACTTAAGCATTTACCATGGGGTCTGTGACTTTTGAAGACCACTTTAAATTTTCTTGTGTCCCCTTGATATACAGGGGAAATCAGCAGCAGCAGTAAGATTTAAGGAGAATTCCATTATATGTAATTTGTGATTGGGTGCCAAGAATTATTATACTTGAATTTCCTCCCTGTTAATGATAACAAACATTTTTCTTTTCTTTTCTTTTTAAACCCATACCTTCCATCTTGGAATCAATACTGCATATTGGTTCCAAGGCAGAAGAGTGGTAAGGGCTAGGCAATGGGGGTCAAGTGACTTGCCTAGGGTCACACAGCTGGGAAGTGTCTGAGGCCAGATTTGAACCTAGGACCTCCCATCTCTAGGCCTGGCTCTCAATCCACTCAGCTACCCAGCTGCCCCCAAACATTTTTCTTAATGACAAAGATTTCTGAAACTTTATATAATGAAATTTTATTTATAAAATTTTAAACTATTACTATTTTATGTTAATAATCTTTGTGTTGGTAGGCTTCATTGATGATTTCCTCCCCACTTTACCCACACCCTCCTTCCTGCCCAGCCTATAATTGTATAGCATCTCTTCAATGAAAGCTTCATTGCAGACCAGGCAAGTTGATTCAAGCATTTGCTGTGCCATTCTGTGTCAAAATGTCATTGTACTCATTTATTGCTGAAGTGACATTGTATTATCCTGTGCAGCATAACTTTAATTATGTTGAACTGTAAAGGATAATCGTGTGGTATCATCAGATAACAAGCATTTAGTAAATACATATAACCTATTAGATTCTACAAGTAACATTTATTGTTAAATTGTTGGCTTACACATTGCATACTCGAATTGTCAATTGGCTAAAGAGTCATCATAGCTATTCAGTTACTGGGAAATTGATGTAAAGAAATAGGACTTGCCCCCTCTTAAGCACTACTGATTTTAGGTATTCCTCTTTACTAAGATGATATTGTAAGGATTTTACAATTTGCTGTACACACTTTAGGGTGAGGGAATGTAAGATACTAACTGAAGAATCCAAGAAGGAAGGCAAAATAGTGATTGCACTATATAAACTGTCTGAAAATCAGTGGGACATTCTGAGATTCTTAGAGAGAGAATTGTTGTTGCAGTGTTACTTGGAAAGCAGTCATTAGGCTCCTTCCAAAAGGATCTTAAAAACCCCTTTGGTGAACCAAGAATAGATAAAGATATCCAAGGCTTGTTGAAGAGGTTGGATCCATCTTCAGTAGCCAGCCACTCAGTGCTCATATCCTCAGCAACTCTAAAGACAAATTAGTCACAGGGTACTGAAGCTGATCCCATACTATTACAAGGGATTCGATATGAAAGCTATGGTCGTTTTTCAGGGAAATATCTCTGCCTGTTTAGAGGAATCCTTTGCTAGAATGTTGTCATAGAAGTAATGAAGGAACTGATAAAGAGAAATATAGAGGTCTAATGAAGAACTTTGGAATTGACCTTCTATTCTATAGTCAGGGTATATAAGGCTGGAAAGTGCTGGTTGTGTATAGACTTTTGGGTTCAGGAGAAGGAATAAGGGAATAAGCATTTATTAAATGCCTACTATGTGCTAGGCACTTCACTAAGCACTTTACAATTTTTTTTAATGCCTTATCTTCTGTATAAAAATTGATGCAAGTATCAGTTTCCAGGGCAGAAGAGTGGTAAAAGCTAGGTAAATGGAATTAAGTGACTTGTCCTGGATCACATAGCTAGGAAATGTCTGGGGTCAGATTTGAACCCCAGTCCTCCCAATTCCAGGCCTGTCACTTTATCCACAGACCTACCTAGTTGCCCCAAATATTATCTTTTGATATTCATAATATCCCTGTGAGGTAAGTGCTATTATGATCTCCATTTTAAATCTGAGGAAACTGAGTCAAGCAAGAAGTTAAATGATTGGCCCAGGGTCATGCAGCTAATACTAAGTTTCTGAAGCCAAATCTGAACTCAAGTCTTCCTTACTACAGGCTCATTGCTCTATACAGTGAAACACCTTGTTGTTCAGTCATTTCAGTCATGTCCAACTAACTCTTGGTTACCCTATTTGGAATTTTCTTGGCAAAGATACTGGAGTGGTTTGCCATTTTCTCCTCCAGCTCATTTTACAGATGAGGAAACTGTGGCAAACCAGGGTTAAGTGATTTGCCCAGGGTCACACAACTAGTAAGTGTCAGAGGTCTTCCTGACACCAGGCCCAGCACTCTTATCTACCATGCCGCCCAACCACCCAGTTGAGCCATCTAGTTGCTACTAGTTGTCTTTCTTGGAACAAGAGAAATAAAGTCAATAAACAATTTCATCATGTCCTTGATTTTCTGATGATTTTTTTTTTCAGGTTTGGACTTGCACAGTAGATGACATCAAATTCCTTTGGCAGAAGAAGATAAGGGGGAAAATGGACTTCATTTGACCTATGGAATTCTACCATACTGAACATATGTCCCAAGGTATTTTTGAGGCCCTTAGTTATTTTTGATGGTTAATAGGATAACTGATTGGTGATATAAACTACGTGGCAATGTTGGACATACATAGAAGATCTAATAATTGAAAAGACCCAAGGAAAGTCTAGTGAATGCATTGGAAGGCCGTAGACTAAAGCTATCATATGCTAAATACTAGTTTTCCAGAACCTATGTCAAGTTCTTGGGTCCCTTAATGTCTCAGCAGAAAGTAAGGACTGAATCTGAGAAAACAGAAGTGCCTTTCTTCTCACTACGTCTGAAGAGTTTTCAAGAATTACAGATCTTTCTAAAATGTAGTGGCCGCTATCAGAGTTTCTTAATGACCTATTCCATTCTTGTGAATCTTTCAACATTATTCATGAGCATAATGATGAATAGAACCAAATGCAGAAGGACAAAAGGGACCCATATGGTTTGAACCTTTGTTGAACCTATTAGGATCTTGGTAGAATGAGAAATGTGAGTAGAATAATAGGACTTTGATTATTTTCCTCCTATATACATCAGGCTAAGTTAATTTTGTAGATCCAAGTACTTTGGATCTTAACTGACTTGATCTTGACTAACTCTTGACTGACATCAGTCAAGAGGCTGTTTTAGAGAATTTGGGTTCCAGGAGAAAAATGGACAACTGAGACCAGTAAAAGACACTGACAATCAGGCTTGTCATCTCATTCACAGATTAGAATTTTTGCCTTTTTAATAGGCAGTTCTGAGAGTAGGTGTATGAAGTTTAACTATTCTAAGGCCAGGGAGATAACAATTCTCACTGCCTTATATTTTAAAAAGCACTGAATTGAATGCTGCCAGCCAGATACAGTAAATTCAGCATTCATTGGTTGTTGGTCAGGGAGACCAAAAGATGCGCAATTCTAAGAAAGTACTTCTGAGAGTCTGGAACTCTCCTAGAGAATTTGGCATTGGCAGACAAATTTTATAGCACTGAACTAATTCTCCCTGCTGAGCAAGACCATCTGGCCAATGTTAGGCATTCCATTGGGAAACTAGGAGAGGAGCTTATTATGGGATAAATTACATGTAATGTTATAACGTACTTTCATGTGACATATATCTAATCTACTGAATGCAACCTTAGATAAAAAAGATAGAAAACCATAGGGAATCAGTAAGCAAAAGGGTCTTGGCACCCATACACAAAATCTACTATGCATCTAAGGGAATTATGATCTAATTCCTGATTAATCTCTCTGTTTCTCTGGCATAGCAGAAAAGGGAACATAGTTGCTTCAGAACTCCCAGCCTTAGTAGTAACTGTATATAATGTATCAGCAATGATCATGAAAAAATAGGTATGATATATATAGTTGGCCATTTGAGTTCTAAGAAGAAATCACCCCTAAGTTTCAGATGGACAGTTAGAACCAGATGCTGGCCCCTATGGATAGAAATCAGAGCAATGACTTACCTCAAGAAATTGCTATATCTGTATCTTCTTAAGGATCAGAGAAGCCCACAATACTGCCTAGACCTGAGAGAGACTTCTGCCTAGGCAGGGGGAAGGGTCTAGAAACCATCTTTCTTGTCTAAATGTGGAACCCGCCAGGGAATGAACCCATTTATAGATTCTGATTCACAAGAGGCTAGAAACTGATCATTACCATCCTTGCTGTGGTTCTAAAGATACCAAAGGTGTAGAATGGATAGAAAGTAACTACAGAATTGACCAGGTAGAAATGTAATGATATTTCAGTGGGAAAAGAGGTTACACATGTAGTCAAGTAGCATTCATTTATGAAATGCAAGAATGTGTAATGCAAAAATGTACATTTTATATTTGTAAATTCCACATATGATATAATGTACTTGCATTTGCTCTGTATAACTAGTCTATTCAATGTAAACTTATATGGATGCTATTATATATTTGGGATAATCTCCTGTTCCAAAGCTATATACCAAATAATAAATGCTTATGATATTTCATGGTAGGTGTACCTAAGCACCTGATATGATTCTGGTTTTATTTTCCTTTCTTTACCAGAGGGGGAAGATATAGTACCTCTCATTACTCTCTAGGTTCAGAGTAGCTGTTTGGTATAACCAATTATAGAGTTTCTGGCTTGAGCCTTCATCCAATTAATTTTTTGTAGAAAGGCCATACAAGAAACACATCAATTCAATAAAAAAGTATTCAATTAAGACATGAGACAAATTTTAAAAAGAAGAAAAAGAAAACAACAGAGAAGGGAAACGAGGAACAAATGTTTTTTGGTGCCTGGACATGCATGGGAGCAATTTACTCTATCTTCAGAAGAATTATAATCTAATTCCCTTTTAATGCAAGAGGGCAAATCACTTCTGGATTCCTAACCCCAGTGGTAAATGCTTAGGATGTCATTCCATCTCCTTCTTGGAATGTCTTTCCCAAGAGTCTGATGAGGTGGCTGAAGAGATCACTCATCTTAGCTCTAGAGGCACCAGGGTCTAGCCAAAGCCCCTTGACTTGGAGTCACTATGGTCATAATGCTCCAAGTGTTTTTCTTCTCTTTTCCTCCTCTCACTGAAACTCTGCCTCTTACCTTTCCTCTACATTTTCCTACTACTCTTGCCCCACCCCCTGCCCACTTCCTTATGAAGCATAGTCCACCACTCAACTGGTCAGGCAGCCAGTCCGAGCATTGTGGGAAAAGAAATCCTAAAGTCGAGGCCACTAATATGTCTCACATGCATAGAATGTGTCTGAGGTTGTCTGTGGATAAAAGACTTGAAAAAAAAATGTGTTTCAGTAGTCTGTAATCAGGGACTCCTTTTTGAGGCTTCAACCATATGACTTTTTGGCAGCTCTATGACGGAAACTTGGGATTTTCTTTTCTGTTTTAGTTCCAGTCTGTGCTTTCAGCCTGAAAGAGATCTCCAGATGTATTTAACAAGACCTTTCTGTTCAATATGTTTTAAATTGGGCACAGGAGGGTGGTGAGACCACAAGGCCAAAAGTTTGACTGCCTTTAGGCACCAGTGGACATAGGACATGAGGCAGTTTATTAAGCAGGGGCCAATACCAGGTCTCTGGGGGATCAGCGGGAGATTGTGAGCCCCACAGGGAGAAGGGGAGAGGCTGGGAGGCAGAGCAGTAGCTGAGCTTGCAATGCAGCCCCCTTTGGGTCGGAGCAGGTTTGTTCTGTAAAACAAGCTTCATTAGGGTGCCCTGGTTTCCCGTATATCATTTTCTGGACCTCATGAGCCACTGAGAGGTCTATGAGGGAAGCCCCTGGAATTCCCCCCCCCCTTCTTTATAGCATCGCCTCCGAGTTTGTCTGGCTCCACTGGGCAGGGTCTCCCACCCCCAGGCTGCACAGTGAAATTTACCAGGCACTTTGCAGGGAGTTGGCCCTGCCGGTAGATGAGCATATAAATGATCTTTAACCAACATCAATTCCCATGTATGCCACCAACCAATCCCCATAAGAGCCCACAGGATCCCTCCAGCCCATTCCCAGAAGGCTTCATTGTCCCATCTCAATTACCCCTCTACTAGTAACAGAGTCAAACCCTTGACTCCGTGTCAGGTAAGGGCATATAGTGAGAGCAAAAGAATTTTCCTGCCTATAGTCTGTCTGAAAAACGTCTACACTCTGGGGGCACAATGTCCCATGCCGTCCCCCTTCTCCAAATATCTAAGGGAATAGGGATGATGGTTCCAATCTTCTCTAGCTTCTTCATAGCTGATAAGGGGCATTGGATCCTTGGGAGGAGAGAGGAGGGGCTGTGGGCATGAGGTCTTCAGGGGCATGTCTGTAGCAAGTGCTCAGGTTCTGAAGGAGACCTGAAAGATGTATCCAGTGACTGGTACCCTTGACAGGCAGACAGATCACGAGGGGGAAGAGTCAGTCTCCAAGGCAGATGTATAGAAACCAGGACTGGGGCAAAAACTAGAGCAACAGATATATAGAGAGAATTAGTACAATAGAAATTGATATTAAACATTAACATTTGGGTATCTTAGCCACCAGACTTCATCTCCAGAAATCATCCTCTGACAGGAATTGATCCATTTAGGAAATTTGATTCCTAAGTTTTGTTTGCAGAATTGACCTATGATGTTTCTGTTAAAGAATATTCTTTTGCAAAGCCCACATTTACATAGCAGCGATAAGCACCTGAGTAACAAGATTTCAAAGATGAATTGCTTTACCCTAATCCTGAAGGAAATCCAGAAAGCTTTGGGTTATTTCTTTTCCAAGCACAAAATCTGAACTTTAATCGTGGTAAATCAAGGCTACACATACAAGCCATTTATTAATAACTTTACCTAGTTCTCAAAGTATGTTCCCTAACACTTTGATAATTTTCAATTATTAAACTAATAGGTTGTTGGGGAAATGGAAACTTTTATTTCTACAATTTCAATTATGTGCTGATTATGGGAACTTGTCACTAAAGAGAAGGCAGACAGGGAAAACATTTCCTCATGTCCCAAGGGACACACAGTGAGGGGCTTCACGTACAGGCCAAAGCTGTCACTGGCTCATGCCGTCGTTGGGTCACTCAAGGAGTAAGAGCCTAAATGGTCACAAAAGGCCCAGTCCAAAAGCCCTGGATTACCTCTGTTAACTATCCCAGGACATTCTCTGTCTTTTGCGTACTTTGTCACCATTGGATCCCAGAGGCCTTCCTTTTTCTTTTTTTTTCTTAAAAGATGTCATACTCATTACAACTCAGAAAAATTCTGCTTATCAGCAGCCCAGAAACAAATTCCCATACCCTCAAACAAAGGCTGATAACTCTGTTATTCTTACATATTTTGGCAATAAAGAAGAGGAGTGCTGAATTGAATAGAGCCGGAGAAATTCCAGTCATTTGTGATTTACCAACACCACATACATTAATTTTAGAAATTATCCCAAGGTCAGGGATCCAATTATAAGAGCAGGACATCTATCTGTTTGCTTTCAGGCTTTCACCTCCCCCCCTCTCCTATTCCCCCTCTCTCTATAAATCTGCATATTCAAGCTTTATGAACTCCAGAATAAAGTCCTTCTATCTTCCATATTCCAACACAACATACCTCTTCACCTTCTCTGAGTTGCTTTCACCATCATAAAAATAACATTCCATTTGGTATCCCTGCAAGTACTAATCAAAAACTCCAAAGAATCCTGATTTAAAGTATGATATCATTGAAGCACTGTATCTTTAGTTCATTTTAGCAGCAATTCACATAACAGTCATAAAATTGTGAGCAAGCGTTTGTCACAAATCCTGCCCGTTCCTTGGCTACTGCACCAGTCAATATTTAATCAAAACATCAGCTAACATCTGGGGGTCTCTCAAGTTATAGTCCCAAAGTTCGTGTGAGGTAACTCATCAATTACATATTACTTAACTTATCATTTTGGACTTGGAATGTTTGCATTAAGATTCTATAGCTTCAAACAAACAGTTCGGTGGGACATGGCTGGCAACTTTTACTCTTTTGGACATCTCCTTAAAACTTCTGAGGTATATAATTAAAATATACTCATCTTTAAGTTCTATCAACACAGTGGTTGTCAACTCTTTGAGATCATATGCATTTATTGTTTTGCTATTTTAGTCCCCAAGTATCAATTTGAAACAATTATAAGCACTTCTTTCTCCTTCCTATGTGTGAGGAAGGAATTAATAACTTGTAAGCAATTTATCCTAAGGCTGCTTGGCTTGATTTAGGTTAACAACCTTGTCACTTATCCCTCTTTAACAAGTGGGCTTACTACAATTTAAACTTTTGAATGTATCAAACCCTTCATAATAATTTATTCTCAGTGGAGTTTAGTTTGAACTCCACACTTCCAAATAACTTTGATTAAGCCCTTTAGCAATCTTTCATTATTTAAATAAACTGAAGTCCAAAGCATTTACCCTAACTCCTTTCAACCCTCTGTTTAAAGCAGAATAAAATCTCCAGTTTAGTTTCCTTTTCCCTCAAAACATTACTACATAACGGATTAAATTCCATCAACATTATTCCAATTTTAAGGGCATACAGTTTGCATATCATATATCCTTAACCTATTCAGGTGGAAAAGTTAATTCTCTTTATACTACAAATGCATACATGTTTTGTATTCATTCATCATTACTGTCTAGCAAACTGTGTCTGAATACATGTCAATCTCTAGATCATGAATTCCTTCAGATATTCTTAGTCAAATACAACAGTGTTTAAAAAATCCCTCCTTTAACAATATACCAAATTCTTAGTACCTGTATAAAATCCCAAGCACAGATTAACCACTTTAAAAACTTCATGTGTGTCATATGATCACTTGTTGCTAGTTCTGACAGTACATACATTAAAATAACATCTCATTTGAAAATTTCCAAGTTTAAATTCTAGAATAAGTTCTCAACAATATAACAACTTTTTCTGAATGACTTTTACATCTACAAGGTAGCCAGTACATCTTGTCCTTATAGAATAAACATTCCCTCTCTGTATCAGGCTGGCTATTATTCACATTTAAACAATTCTCAAATTCACTGAAAGCATTATGCATTGCAAGGCTCAACAAAACAAACTTCTAACCATGAGTTTTTGTGCTCAATAAAATCTGACTAACATTTCACATTAACTGACAAACAGTTATCACAATACATGAAATTACATTGTACCATATCAAAATCATTAGCGAGTTGCATACATCAAAAAAATTTTTAATGAAAAATTGCCTCAAATTGTGGAGTAAAATCTCCCTTTTCTGCTCTGAATTTTTCTCCTTTTTTTCTCCCTTGGGGCCCATGCAAGGAAGAAAGAGGAAAAAAATCATTGAACATCAGGTATTTGCTTGGAAGCTTACTGCTGGAGCAGACGCAGCTTTTCCCGTGTAGCCTGCCATGCTGGAGTTTGGAAGGTTTGGAATGTAGGTGGAGGGAATGGAGAACAACCACTATGAAAGAAATTCCCCTTTGTGAAATTGCATCTTAAACTCTTTTTGCCCCTTCTTTATAATCTTACAGCTGACCACAAAAAAAAAAAACAAGAGATTCTGATATTTCCAGTTATAAAGGTCTGTGGAAAAAAAAAGGGGGGGAGCATAGACCAAGATCCTCACCCATTTAGGTTCTGCCTGACACAAGGATAGTTGGGAGGTCATGGTTGTTTTTCCTTAAGCCTGACTTAAATACTGAGTATGATGATTAGGGGTGTCCTGCCAGATATGAGACTGTCTAGTTGTGGGAGGGGCCCCTGTTGGAAACTAGATCATCTCATACCCCTGTTGGGAGAGGGGGGTAGAGAGGGCTTGATGGGGGCACTCATGGTGAAGACAGAGGGTCTGTTGAAGAGGATGAGGAGGGTGGGAAGTGTTCAGGAAGAGGTGGAGAGGGTGTGGGGGTATGGGTTTCCTATTGACATAGGGGGTGACTCCTTAGGGTCTTCTTGGAGCACAGGAGGAGGAGGATTGCTCTTTTCTCCTGTGAGAGTGAGGCGGCTAGCAGAGCAGCCTCTGTTTTAACAGAATTTGGCCCCAAAAGGCAACTTTTCAATTTCTTTGGGGTGTCAGTAAGCAAATCAATCCAACTATCTATGTAGGGGATCTGATCAGGGCGACCTGGTGTTCCATACACCTTTCTCTGGACTGTGTAGGCCATGGAGAGATTTGCAGTCCCCTCAGGGGGCCATTCAACTGTGAATGTGGACCACTCCAACTCACACAAGGTGTGGAGCATACCAGGGGAAACTTGAACTCCATAATCAGCTGCTGTCTTCTTAAACAGCTGAAAATTCTTAAGAATGCATGTTAGCAGGATCTGAGAGTCCAGTGATGAGGACTGACCCATTATAACAAACCATACAAAGACAAAGACTGAATGTAAATCCACAAGACATACATTTAATTTTGCACTCATACACCTGAGCCTGACAGCAACCTGAAGTTCCAAGTGACGTCTTAACTTGGAACTGGGCTATGAGCTGAATGCCACATCTGGCAGCCCACCAGCCTTTACTGGATCCAGATTTCCAGAACAGAACAGGACTCTGGAGCAAAAACAAATCTCATGAAGCACTCCAGGGTACAGAACTTTTAGAGCGAAACCAGAACTCCCGGGTAACAAAACCCATGAAGCAAAACAGAATTCTCAGAATACTCTTAGAGCAAAACCAGAGGGAAGTTTGTAGCCCAAGGGAAGTTTGGACTTTCAGTATGGAGAGGGGAAAAAAGAGGAGACCCCTCCTTTTACAAAGTGGGGTTCAGGGGAGACAGCAGATGTAATGAGTTGGCTCAGAGAGAGGAGAGGGGATTTGAAGATTTTCCCCCTTCTGCCTTCCCTTCTTAGCTAAAACTGCTCTCCCAGATTCGCTCTTGTCCCTCTTGTGAACCCTCTCTACTACTTGAGACCAAAGGGCCTCCCCTTGACCTGTTCATTCACACTCAGGTTGGGGAACAGATAACTTTTAATGTCAACTCAATCAGGTAATACAAAAGGAAAATAGCAGGTAGGGAATCGTGGGAAAAGGAATGTGGGAAAAGGGGGTCCCTGTCTCTATCCCCTCCCTCCTCGAGTTTGGGGGTTACTCAGGCCTTGGCAGCCTGAGCTCCCTCAGAGACAGTCAGGTTGACTCACCCCTGGGCAACAGGAGCTGAGGTAAAGTCTGCTCAGGTTTCTCTTCAGAAAGTCCCTTCATTTGGGAAGTGTTAGGGGGAAAGATTTCCAGTCACCAGCAGGAAAAATGGGTAACCCTCAGGAGAAAATCTTTTTCTCAGTTTCTCTTTTCGGTTTTTCAAGACCAAGAGCCCCTCACTGCTCTCAGAGCCAGAGTCTTCTCCTCCTCCGTATTCCACTCCTGGGCCCCCTCCCCCATCGAGGTGATCAATTTCACTTACTCTTCAGCCTGGCACTTTTTCTCCAGTGCCAGCCTCTGTCACAGTAGCTTTGAAATGATTCACATGAGAAATAGCTAAGGAAAGGGATGGGTAGGCATATGAGATGAGATTTAATAACCATCTTTCTATTTCTCAAAATAGACCCATACATAATCTCAACTGAGTTCTCTCTGCAGCAAAGTAATCTTTTTACTTCTCCCTAATTGATTCCTTCTTCCTACTAACTCCATGGCTCTCTCATAATTTTTTGTCTCTTTTCAAGCCTCCTATGGTTCCTGCTTGCCCCATTCTCTCAGCCAAAGACCATACATCATACTTCACCAAAAATATTGAGTGTATTCACCTAGAGCTCCCTCTGTTCCCTGCCCCTCTTAGTTTCACATCACTCATTTATTCCTCTACTGTCTTCTTTATTACTCATCTCATCTGAGAGGTAACCCTTCTCCTTGCCAAAATATTTATCCTTTATAAAGATATCCAATTCCATCTCCTCTTCTCCAAAAGACTGATCCTCTATCATTTCCACTCTCTCCTTACTTTAAAAAAAAAAACCCTTTACCTTCTGCCTTAGATTTGATACATAGTACTTAGATACATGAAAGAGCAATAAGGGCTAGGCAATAGGGGTTAAGTGACTTGTCCAGGTCACACAAGCTAGGAAGTGTCTGGTGTCAAATTTGAACCCAGGACCTCCAACCTCTTGGCCTAACTCTCAATTCACTGAGCCAACTAGCTGCTCCCTCCATTTGACTTTTAAAGTTCTTCACAGCTAGGCCCCTTCCAACTTTTTTTTTTATATTTTCACATTTTACATTTACATTTTTACATTTTATTACCCTCCATACACTCAACAATCAAGGTACTCTTAGCCTTCTTGCTGTTCCACACATAAGACACTTCATCTCCTAACTCTGTCCTTTACTCTATCTTTCTGTCAGACCTAGAATGCTTTTCCTTACTTCTTTAAGCTTTCCTGGCCTTCGTCAAGACTTAGCTCAAATTGTATCTTCTGCAGGAAGTCATCCTCCACTACCCATTGTTAATGCTTTCCTTCTGAAACTACTTTCTATTTATGCTGTCTGTATCTTGTATGTATGTTCCCCCTCCTATACTATCTCCTCCATTAGACTATGAGCTCCTTTGAGGGCAGGGACTATGTTGTTGTCTTTTTTTTTTTAATCCCTAGCACTTAGCTTGCAAAGTTTGGCCCATAATAAACACCTAAAAAATGCTTGTGGATTGACTATTGACTGTCATATAGAAAAAGAGGCAGCTGTTTTTCTAGAGGTCAAAACTAGTATTAAAGCAAGGGAGGCAGATGTTAGCTCACTATAAGTAATCAAGAGTTGGTCAACAATGCCTTGCAAAACAAGTAGAAAAATATTCAAAATAATGAGATCTTAGACATTTCCTAGCTGTATGATCCTGGGCAAATCACTTAACCCCAATTGCCTAGCCCTTATTACTCTTCTGCCTTGGAACTAGTGCTTGTATTGATTCTAAGTCAGAAGGGTAGGGTGTTGGGTTTTTTTTTTAAGTACCATCACTAGAAATATGAGTTACCTATCACTGGAAAGAAAAATTTAATCAAAGTTTGACTGAGCAGCTATTAGATATGTTGTTGAGGGAATTAAGTGGGGAGGTTGGACTAAGCAACCTCCAGAATCCCTTCCAACTCAACAAATGAGTCCCTGATTTGGGGGATGATGTGTGGCTCCTCCACATATCACATCTTTGGCAGAAGTGAGTGCAACTTAAAAACATTGTTTCCTGTTCACAGAAATGCAATGGGAGTCCCTGCAAGTCCTACAATGCCTCAATTTCTGCCCCAAAGACAGCCCCCCAGGGAGTAAAGCCTCTGATGAATGCAGTAGAAATACTGAAATCATACCAGGTAAATTTCAAAACAAGACAAAACCTTTGGGAGCCATCCAGCGGTCTCCCTGAGGGTGAGGGCCCGCTCAGTCTAGATGTGACAATCTGGTCGAGTAATAGAGATGAGAGACACTGTGTGCTCAGGCCCATGTACTTAGGCATCACACAGTGTTCTGCCATAGCATGGAGGTTCTCTTATTATATAGGCTGGTGATTACATACTTCTTTGGCACACAATCAATTTTCTACACATGTGTTTCCATGGAACTTAAAAACAAGACGCATAGCCTAAGGAGATAGTCAATGAAACATCGTTGCTATAGATGAATGACATAAACAGGGTGATCTAGAAGTTAGTTCTCCCTGACCAAGGAGAATCATTGTTACTTTTGGTCAGCTTTCACAACCAATCACAATTACTTAGCTGATGGATAACAAAATATTCCATAGCTACATACCTGGTTAGAAGGTAACTTAATGACAGAACACATTTAGGGTTTTCCTCAATTTACAAGTCACATTTTTTTCTTGTGTTTCACTCGGGTACTTGGAGATGTTGCTCTAGCTATTGTAACATAACAAACCAGCGAAGCGGGTCCTGTCTACTTGGGCTTGAAGGTGATTGATGTTCTTGGCTTGCCTGGTGGCTTGTAATGGGAGTGAATGTAACTCTGTGAAGAGGTACAGGAGGGTGGTAATGATCTTTAGGTTTTAATTCTGTGAATATAATCTTTTAGGGTAATAATCTGGGGGATTAAGGTGGGATATATGGGTGTTGATCCTATAAGTATTTGCTCTTATATTATTTCTCCTATATTGGGAGAGAATAATAATCATGACAAGTCCATTAGTAGGGAAAGTTGGAGAGAGAGAGAGAAGTCCCAGAAGGGGGTCAGTGAGGGGCTTTGTTCTTGTGGGGCTGCCTTGCAGTTCCTGTCTCCCAGCTGTGACCTTGTCAGCCAGTGAGGGGGGGCTCCCTGCACAAAGCAAAACAAAAGCTATTTGGAAATTGAAATTACACTGTATACATATACCAAGCATACTTGAAAATTTCAAGGACAGAGTGTGGATACTCTTATTAAAGCTGGGTAGATAGTCTTTGAGAATTGTGGTCAGAACAAATGGCAGCCAATATCGATGAGCCTTTTGGAACTTAAATGAGCTGGTGGTCCTCAGATGCCAGCCATGTTGTCCATCGCTAGGCCTGAATTTAAAGTCCTTCAAGTTTGGTAGGTCCTAAAAGCTTACACTCCACTGGCATAGTTTTTGAGAATCCAAGGATCATCTTTCATTCAATAATTAGGCATGAGAATAGGACTTTGGGGGATAATACAGTATAATCTACACATCAGATAAAAAGTCCTGTAATAAAGTTCCAATATTGACACTATGTTTCATTTTCTTCAATGTATATTTACAATGTAGCTACTATATGTAAAGTCCTATAAGTAATACAGAAATATAGAACATTGTTCCTGCCCTCTAGAAGCTTCCAGGCTAGCTGGGGAGATAAGATACATTCCTATTATAGTTAAATAATAATATGTTTGACTAAGTATCAAAATTATTTTTATAGTCAATGAGAGTTCAGAGGCAGGCGTGATATATATATATCATAATAATAACTCACATTTCTTTAGCACTTCCTGGTTTAGCCAGTCTATAAACATTTATTAAGATCCTACTTTGTGCCAGGAAGTGTGCTAAATGCTAGAAGTTTGCAAAGTACTTACCTTACCACAGCTACCATATAACAGATTATGTAACTGAAATTCAGAATGTAGATAACTTACCTGAGTTCATCCAGCTACTAAGATTTGGAACCAGGACAGGAACTGGAGCATTCTGAGTTCAATGCTTTAAATTATCATTCCAGTTTTCACAGTAACTCTCTGTAGATCTGACCAAGTGGTTTAATTAAATTTTCTTTTTGCCAAATATTTCACAGGATACCATGAAGTTAAACTGAATTAACTGCTTATTGCCTTTTTGTTTTCTTCTGTACACATCAACCCTTTGTACATACTGTCCCATTTTTGCCAAGAATGGACTTACCTTTCTATTACTCCACCTGAAATCCCCTCCTTTCATCTCAGGCACCAATGGAGTTTTTTCTGATCCTCTCAAGTCATCCTTAAATATCTCAGAATCTTTTCTTCCCAGGACTTTTCTTTTGTATTAAAGAATTCTGTCTTGTATCATAATTGTTTGTATAACTCTTATTCCCAGAGATTGTTGGGTCATTAAAGATGAGTCTTGTTAATCTTCCCAGCTCTAGACGGATGCCTTGAATAGAATAGGCATTGAATAATTTTTTTAAAATTAAATTTTAAAAAGTGATGCATACAAAGATTTGTGAAAGTGTAAAGGATTGCTTGTAAAGGTAATACCATGAGAGAATAGATAAAACAGGAAGATTTTTCTCCTGGAAAAAAGGACCTTGTTTACTTTAAGAGGACCAAATCTTTCAGAATACAAATGGTTAGGTAGAATGGGGATCAATAATAACTCTGTAATCAATATAGTATATTCCAAGTCATAAAAGTGGCTGGTAGCAATCTCAGTTCCCAGTTCAGGGATTTTTCTACTACACCAGCTTTTTCTTCAGTATCATCTTATTATTAATTTTATTTTATTATGTTATTTTTCCTACTGAACTATAATAATAGCAAACAAGCACTTGGAGGTATTTCAAATTATTATTTCCTTTTCTAGCTTCACCCTCTTTCTGGGAGGTAGGCATTTTATTTTATTTTATTGATGGAAAAACTGGAGAGATGATGGTTGTTCTATTACTATAGTAGTTTATGTTTTTATATAGCAATTTAGAAAGCACTTTCACATCTATTACCTCATTTGATTCATAGCAACCCTTTGACTTAAGTTGAGACAAGTATTCATATTCCATTTTAAAGGATTAGGATAATTAGGGCTCAGAGAGATGATATTATTTGCCTAGTGTCATACAATGAAAGAATTGTACCCAGGTTTTCTGACAACAAATCCAACAGGCTCTTGTCCCAAGCCCTCAGTTGTGACCCTCTGGTTTTAGGAATAATATTAAAGAAACCTGGGTTTGTCTACATATTTAATTAAACTTGAATAACTAAAACCAATGACCTGGCTATACAGGAATGGCTCAAGTCTAATATTTCCTCTGGGAAAAAAAGGATCTTATTTTATTCATTAGATAATTTCCCATTCTTCTGTTTTCTCTTTCAGGTTTACACCTTCCTCCCTCCTCTACTAGGGCCACTCAAATATACATCCTGGCTGTACCACTTCTGATGTTGCTTTCCCCCCACTATTTATGTCATTTTGCACAAGTCCAAGCTTGACTTGGTGGGGTTACAGTAGAAATTATGTTGTTCACCAGGATGCCATTCTGTGGTTACCAAATGTGCTTTGGTGCATTATCTATTCCCTTCTAGTTTTTGTGTGATAAGTCTTGGTTGCATTTTTTCTTTTTTTTTTAACCCTTACCTTCTGCCTTAGAATCAATACTGTATATTGGTTCCAAGGCAGAAGAGTGGTAAGGGCTAGACAATGGGGGTTAAGTGACTTGCCCAGGGTCACCCAGCTGGGAAGTGTCTGAGGTTAGATTTGAACCCAAGACCTCCCATTCCCCACTCCTGGCTCTCAATCCACTGAGCTACCCATCTGCCCCCTACTGGTTACATTCTTATAGATAATCCTGTGACTATCTTTCCTTGTCTTGAGGTGTCTAGTATAGTTTATATTTCAGCTTTAAGGAGAAAGGGTTCCCATTTCTTTACTCTATTCCATTTCCCTTTGCATCCTTAAGAGACCAGGATTACTGTAATGCTTTATCAATAGGAAATTAGAAAGTTTATTGGAAATTCCATTATGGGGCCCTCTTAGGTTTTTTCCAAGTTAGCTAGATGTTGACCAATTTGAATCCCCTTGACCATTGTAAATACTTCCCTACCTTTTATTATACATATAATACGGAAAATGCAAAATAGATACATTTTTACTTGTTCTTTAGCCTTGAATTGGAATCTGACCAAAATAAATGCCACATCACCTCCTATTTATTCTCTATGTTAAAAGAAAATGAACTGTGCAAAAATCTGAGCAAAATTGACTTTATTGGGAGAGCTGTACATCACAAAAGCCAGGGGCAACAGACTCCACTGTGGCCTGAGACCCTGAATTGTAGAGGTTACAGATATTTTTAACATAAATATAAGCATAAGGCAATGCTGAGATGAGCAGGTCTGGAGGAAATCCTTCTCAGTTAGGAGGGCCATTGTGAGAACTCCTGGTTTGGGGTGTCAGATGTTTAACAAACGACAGGGCAAGCTCTCTATGCTTCCTTTGTCCTGTGACACAATTCTGAAGAATTCAGGGTCAAAAATGCACAAGTAATTCATCTTACTTTAATTACTGACAGCACACTTTATGATTATTTCTTGATTATTCTTACTGACTATTATCTCATATACAGCTATTGAATCTGCTAATAACTGAAGCTATTGCACATGGTTCCCATTTAGCATATTAAATAACAAAATGATTGTAAGTTAATTAAAATTCTCCTTATATCTGATATTACTTAATCTCCTGATATATTGACTCCAGACTTGTACAGTGAGGAGGAATAGAAGCAATACTCTAAACTCAAAGAAAATCCAAATGAGAAATTAAAGTTCAAGACTAGAGGAAGTAAACCAACAATTGGGGCCCCACCATGCATATACTAGAAACCTCTGGGACACAAGATCTATGCAATATATTGATACCCTCCCCAGATGTTATATATAGGCAAGCCATCTTCTCCCCTGCCTCTAGCAAATGGTCCGTCTCTTTTTATTATTATTATTTAAACCCTTACCCCCGTCTTACCTAGCTGCCCCCAATCTCCTATTCATTTTTAAAGGGGACCAATTTATAAGGAGGCTGTCTGAAGAACATAGTTGTCTTCCCCATAATTATATCAAGAAATTCTCAGGGGATCCTAGCCCAGTGTATGTGGCCCTCCAAAATGAGGTTGAAAGCCTTGTGAAAACCACCATGTTCTTTCCTATAGATTCTCTTTGTGTGGTCTCTTTGAATTCAAAAGGATGCCCATGAGACTGGGCTTACATTTGGTTATATTGATGTGGACATGTGATGTGTTGGCTAGAGAGCTGGAATTAAAGTCAAGAAAATCTGAAATCAAGACATACTGTAGAAACTTAATTTGCGACCTTGGCAAGCCATCTTCATTTGGGCCCTCCATCTGTGAAATGTAAATCACAATCATTTCACAGGACTGTTTTGAGGTTCACATGGGAAAATGTATATAAAAAACTTTGCAAACTTTAAAGGGTTAGAAGAATGTTTATTGTTGGGGCAGCAAGGGGGCTCAATGGAGAGAGCTCAAAGAGAGAGAGCCAGGCTGGGAGATGGGAGACCCTGGGTTCAAATCTAGCCTTAGACACTTCCTAGCTGTGACCCTGGGCAAATCACTCAACCCCCATTGTCTAGCCCTTACCACTCTTCTGCCTTGGAACCAATACAGTATCAATTCTAAGTCGGAAGGAAAGGACTTAAAGGGGAAAAAAAGAATGTTTATTTTTGTTGTTGCTATTATTGTTATTAACCACACTTGCATGGGCATAGATGATCTCAAGTCCCAGAGTCAATAAGGGCAAACAATTACTTGGGTTCATAAGTTATTCTACATAAGGGATAGCATCTGTGATAGCATACCACTATCCAACTTTTTTTTTTTTTCTGAAGGCAGACTTAAAGTTTTCATGGTGCTCAGATAGTCCCAAAGGGGCTCTGTGGATAAAGTGCTGGGCCTGAAGTTAGGAAGACCCAAGTTCAAATTTGGCTACAGATACTTGCCAGTTATATGACCCTGGGTAAGTCATCATTGTTTTCAGTTTCACCAGGAGTGTGTCTGAACTCGGGTCTCCCCAATTCCAAGCACAGCACTTTATCCACGGAGCCTCCTAGCTTGCTTCAGAGTTGACTAAATGATTGAAAGACTATGAGGAAAGTTATAGTCCAAATATAGTGTCTATTGTATTTGACAGTAAAAACAAAGGTAAAAAAGGAATTGCAAATACGAAATCTTTATAGATCTTTTCTATCTTTTGTTTTTTTTGCCTTCTTCCTTATAATTTCATCCTTATAATTTCAGGATGACTTAGACCTCTAATCTAGCATCTGTGAGTTTTAAAATTAATATTCAATAACTAAGTATTATTTTTAAGTATTATTAGTAATAACTAGGGCAAAAGAACTGCCTGAATTCAGCCCGGTCACAGATCCAAAAAAAAAGAGAAAAAGGGAGGAGTTACAACCACTGAAATACAATTATGCAAAATGCCCAGGACTTAGGAAAAGGGAATTTTGGGAAATACTAAAGGACTCTGGGGGATGATGTCCAAAGGCTCAAAATCTCCATTTATACACATCCTTCAAACTGTCTAAACTTCACTGCTTCATTCTGCTCGATGAGGCAATAGTGCTAATGATTTTCTTTCAGTCATTTTTTCTCCACAAAGTTTTACAAACATAATAGTGTTGCTTTTGGCTGACATCTCTCTATATTTGGCAAGAATGTAAAATGTTTTAGAAATTAACTTAATTGGGTTCATAGATTATAAGATGGTAGATCTAAAACAGACCTCAGTAGCTGTGTAGTAAAACAAGTAAGGAAACAAAGAATAAAGGAAGTTAAGTGATTATTTGTCCAAGATCTCTCATGCTAAGATGGCTCGGGATAGATTACCAAGCCTGGAGTCAGGAAGTCTTAGGTTTAAATCTGTACTCAAGACCCTTCCTTGACTGGGTGACCCTGGCCAAGTCACTTAACTCAAAAATGTCTGGTCCTTAGAAACCTTTCTGTTTTAGAGTTGTTAATGAAAATAAGGTCCTAAAGAGAGGATTTTTTTTCATAAAAATTAAATTTAAAAAATTATTTTAAATTATGAAATCATCATGATTTTCTTTTGTATACAAAGAACAGAAAACAGTACTTTATATTAAACTGCAAATCTCTCTATATTCAAATTATTCTATTTTTTGTTTATTTCAAAAAGCATGCACTAAATTTAATGTATTAGTTTCAAAAGCTGTCCAAGTTAGCTGTTTCCCTATGAACCTCAGTTGTTGTTCTCTTCTACATTTCATTGATGCTCCTTTTCTCTTTCCCCCACTTCTCTCTTTCTCTCTTTCTCTCTCTCTTCCTTCCTTCCTCCCTCCCTTTCTCCCTCCCTCCCTCCCTCTCTTCCTTCCTTCCTTCCTTCCTTCCTTCCTTCCTTCCTTCCTTCCTTCCTTCCTTCCTTCCTTCCTTCCTTCCTTCCTTCCTTCTTTCCTTCTTCTTTCCTTCCTTCTTCCTTTTCCTCTTCCTGGCTCTCCTTCATTTCTCTATTTTCCCTTTCCCTGTTTGCTCCTCCTCAAACATAAATTTAAATCTCACTTGTAAGAAGAAAACAGTAAAATAAAACAGATCCACATATTGGTTGTGTGTGGAACTATATACCTCATTCTGCACTCCTTTGTCAAGAGGTAGAAAACATATTTCATTCAGAGTCTTTTGGAGTCATAATTGGTCATTGTATTCTTTAAAGTTCTAAAGCCTTTCAACATTCTTTTTCTTTATGACGCTGTGATCCTTGTAGACCTTATTCTCCAGGTTCTGCTAACTTCACTCTGAATCAGTTCTTACAAGTATTCTCAGTCTCCTCTGAAACTGTTCCTTTTGTCATTTTTTTATGAGAAAATAATAGAACATTACATTTACATATTCTAATTTGTTCAGCTAATCCCCAGTTGATGGGTACCCACTTTGTTTTCAGATCTTTGCTACTCCAAAAAGTGTTCCTATAACTATTTCCATGCATATGAAATCTTTCCTTCTATAAACTCTTTAGGGTAATACTAAGTAGTATTTCTGGGTCAATGAGTATTCACAGTTTAGTGATTTGGTGGGGTATAGTTCCAAATTGCTTTCTAGAATGGCTGGCCCAACTCATAGCTTTACCAGCAGTCATCCCATTGCCTTTTCTAACAACTGGCAATCTCTTAAATTGCCACCTTTACATTCTAATGTGTGTTGTTTCAATTTACATTTTTCAAATTAGTAGTAGTTTAGAACACCTTTTCATTCTTTTGTTAATAATTTTTCTTCTTTTGAAAACTATTTGATCCTTTATTTCTTTGGAGAGGACTCTTGTTTTTATTTATTTTATTTTTTATTAAACCTTTTGTCTTAGAAGGAATTCTAAATATCTGTTGCAAGGGGCATCTGGGTGGCTCAGTGGATTGAGAGACAGGCTTGGAGTCAAGAGGACCAGGGTACAAATCTGGTCTCAGACACTTCCTAGCTGTGTGATCCTAGGCAAGTCACTTGACCCCCATTGTTTAGCCCTTACTGCTCTTCTGCCTTGGAACCAATACCTAGTATTGATTCTAAGACAGAAGGTCAGGGCTGTAAAATAAATAAACAAATAAATGAACAAACAAGCAAATCAATAAATAATTATCTGTTGCAAGACAGAAGAGTGATAAGGAAAGACTAGGCAATTGAGGTTAGGTGACTTGCCCAGGGTCATGTAGCTAGAAAGTGTCTGAGACCAGATTTGTACCCTGGTCCTCTTGACTCCAAGCCTGACACTCTATCCACTGAACTATTATTTAGTTGCCCCCACCCCCACCCCGCCCAGTGTGTCTCCTTTGCTAAAGTCTTCTTATGCTCATAGTGACAAGGAGGTGCTCAACTTGGAATTTTTGAAGGCCATGCCTCGCTCTATGTTTTAAATGCACTCTCTCTCTAGCAAGAAATAGGTGATGTGTTTCACATCATTCCACTGACCTTCTATTAGGCTGATTTTTGCATTCATCAGAGTTCTAGTCTTTCCAAATTGTTTTTCTTTATAATGTTGTTAATGGTATAAATTGTTTTGTCTCTTTTCACTTTATTCTTTTGTCAGTTCATCAAAATTTTAAGAGTTTTCTCTGAAACTATTTTATAATTCTTATAGCATATTAATATCCTATCACATTCACATTGCAAGAATTTGTTTAGCCATCCTGAAATAAATGAGCTCTCCTTTAGTTTTTCACTATCACAAAAAAGAACTTCTATAAATATTTTGCATTTATGGGTTCTTTCCTTCTTTCTCTGGTCTCTTTGAGGTATAGCCCTAGGAATGGTACAGTTTGGTGAGAATATGTACAGTTTAGTAAATTTGGGGGCAGAGTTCCCAATTTCTTTCCAGAATTGCTGGTCTAATTCATAGCTCCATGAATAGTGTGCATCGGTGTGTTTATTTGTTCAGAGATCCTCCATGATTTAACATTTCCTCTTTTGCCATCTTTGCCAGTCTGATAGGTGATGAGTTGGAACCTCAGAGTTGCTTTAATCTATACTTCACAAACTATTAATAATTTGGAGCATTTCTTGATATCATATGTATGTGTGCCTATATATCTATATCTATCTATCTATTCTCCACCTGAACACTGCTTATACTTTGACCCTTTATGATTTGGGCTTAAATTTTTTATTTGAGTTCCTTATATTTATTTGGCTATGAGCCCTTTATCAGAGAAACTTGCTGCAAATGAAATTGTTCAGTTACCTATATCTCTTCCAATTTTAATTGCATTAGATTTATTTGTTTTTTCCCATTTTTTATTTAGAAAAATTTTCCATGGTTAATGATTCATGATTTCTCTCCCCTTCCCCTCCTCCTGAAGCTGACAAACAGTTACACTGTGTTATATACATGTATCATTGTTTAAAATTTATTTCCATGTTATTCATATTTGCAGTAGAGTGATCTTTTAACATCAAAACCCTAATCATATCCACATTGAACTACATGATCAATCATATGCTTTTCTTCTGCATTTCTGTTTCCACAGTTCTTTCTCTGGATGTAGATAGCATTCTTTCTCATAAGTTCCTCTGGATTGTCTTGGGTCATTCATTACATTACGGCTAGTAGCAAAGTCTATTACATTTGATTGTGCCATAATGTATCAGTCTCTGTGTACAATGTTCTCCTGGTTCTGCTTCTTTGGTTCTGCATGAATTCCTGGAGGTCTTTCCAGTTCACATGGAATTCCTCTAGTTCATCATTCCTTTCAGCACAAAAATATTCCTTCACCATCAGATACCACAATTTATTCAGTTATTTCCCAGTCACTGGATGCTCCCTCATTTTCCATTTTTTTGCCACCACAAAGAACATGGCTATAAATATTTTTGTATATGTCTTTCCACTTATTATCTCTTTGGTATATAACCCCAACAGTGATATTGCTGGGTCGAAGGGTAGGCATTCTTTTAAAGCCCTTTGCACATAATTCCAAATTGCCCTCCAGAATGGTTGGATAAATTCACAACTTCACTAGCAGTGTATTAGTGTCTCAATTTTGCCACATCCCCTCAAACATTTATCACTTTCCTTTGCTGCCATATTGGCCAGTCTGCAAGATGTAAGGTGGTACCTCAGCATTGTTTTAGTGTGCATTTCTCTAATCAGGAGGGATTTGGAACACTTTTTCATGTGCTTGTTGATAGTTTTGATTTCATTGTGTGAAAACTACCAATTCATGTCCCTTGGCCATTTGTCAATTGTGGGGAATGGTTTGATTTTTTGTAAATTTGACTTATTTCCTTATATATTTGGGAAATTAAACCTTTGTCACAGTTTTGTTACAAACATGTTCTCCCAGTTTCTTGCTTTCCTTCTAATTTTGGTTGCATTGGTTTTGTTTGTACAAAACCTTTTAAATTTGATATAATCAAAGTCATTCATTTTGCATTTTGCAATGTTCTCTATCTCTTGCTTCCTTTCCCATAGATCTGACAAATATACTATTCTATGTTCTCCCAATGTGTTTATGATTTTACTCTTTATATTTAAGTCATTTATCTACTCTCCCCATACTGTTTTCCAATTTTCCCAGCAGTTTTTGCCAAATATTGAGTTCTTATCCCAAAAGCTGGGATCTTTGAGTTCATCAAACACTCACTTGCTGAGGTCATTAACCCCTAGTCTATCCCATTGATCCACCCTTTTGTCTCTTAGCCATGACCCTATTGTTTTGATGATCACTGCTTTATAGTACAGTTTAAGATCTGGTACTGCTAGGCCCCCACCCATCACATTTTTTCATTATTTCCCTTGATATTCTTGATCTTTTGTTCTTCCAGATGAACTTTGTTATAATATTTTCTAATTCTAGAAAAAGTTTTTTTGGTAGCTTGATAGGTATGGCACTGAATAAGTAGATTAATTTGGGTAGGATTGTCATTTTTATTATATTAGCTTATCCTACCCAGGAGCAATTAATGTTTTTCTAATTGTTTAGATCTAGTTTGAAAAGTGTTTTGTAGTTATGTTCCTACAATTCCTGTGTTTGTGTTGGCAGATAGATTCCTAAATATTTTATCTAGTCTAGAGTGATTTTAAATGGAGTTTCTCTTTCTAACTCCTGCTCCTGGGTTTTGTTGGAAATATATAGAAATTCTGATGATTTATTTGGGTTTATTTTGTATCCTGCAACTTTGCTAAAGTTGTTGATTATTTCCACTAGCTTTTTAGTTGATTTTCTAGGATTCTTTAAGTAGACCATCATATCATCTGTGAAAAGTGATAGCTTAGTTTCCTCATTGCCTACTTTAATCCCTTCAATTTCTTTTTCTTCTCTAATTGCTATTGCTAGCTTTTCTAGAATAATATTAAATAATAGAGGTGATAATGGGCATCCTTGCTTCACCCCTGTTCTTATTGGGGTGGCTAATGTTAACATTTTAAAGTCACATATCCATTTGGAGTTTTTCTTGGCAATATGCTATGAGATGTAGGTGGATACTTAATTTCTCCCAATTTGCTTTCCAGTTTTCCCAGAAGTTTTTGTCAAGTATGGTAGGGAGATATTTCTCCAATATCCAGGGTTTTGTGGTTTATTGAACATTATGCTCCTGCTTTTGTTTGTTTCTATAAGTTTTGTACCTAATTTTTTCCAGTGATGAACCACTTCTAAATTAAAAAAAAAAAAAAACAGTTCCTGGTTTTATTTATCAATTAATTTTTTTTTAGTTTTAGCTTTCTTAATATCTCTAATTTTCAGAATATCAACTGTTGCTTATTTTGAGGGCTTTTTGTTTGTTGCTATTTAAGCTATTTTTAATATGAATTGCTCAATTTAGTAATTTTCCCCCCTTCTGTTGATAAAAGTATTGAGGTATACATTTCTTCCTAAGTGCAACTTTAGATGCATTCCTTAAGTTTTGGCATGTTTGTCTGATTATTGTCATTTTCTATCATTAAATTTTCTATTATTTTTCTAATTTGTTTTTTGACTCAGCAAGGCTTTAGTGTTATCTTATTTAGTCTAAAATATTAAATTTTTTTCTTAAAAAGGCCCTTTATTAAGTATATTTGATTACATGAGTAAATTGATTATTTAGTATTTCTGCTTTTCTACATTTTTATGAGATCTTTATGCCCAATACAAGGTTAATTTTTGTATAGGTTCTAATGAACATCAAAGAAATATATATACACACATACACACACACACACATACCACTGTTGCCATTTAGTTATTTTCAGAGATTTATCATTTCTAATTTTTACAAAGTTCTAATTAGGTCCTTAACATTTTTCTTTTTTCTTTTTGGTTAGATTGGCCTAGGTTTGAAGGACCTATTTTTACTATTAAAGTTTTATTATATCTCCCTCTAAAATTGAATTTTCTTTTAAGTATTTAAATGCTATAGTATTTGATGAGTATATGTTAGCTGTTGATGTTTGTTATCTCTTGTGCTACCTGTAAGTATCATATAAGTTCCCTGCTTAATTCTTTATATATTTATATCATGTAGGCATCTCATATCCTTTTTATTTTTATCATGTCTATTAATTGTAAGCCTTTTCTAAAATCATGATTGTTATTCCTTCTTCTATGAGTTCAACTGTGTAAAGATTAAAATTTAGGAGAGACTGAGGCAGGTAGAAATTAGTTTCTCTCTGTAAGGAGTATTATATTTTTATGAGGTTTGTTAAAGATTAAGGATTAAAGAAAATACAGGATAAGAATCATGTGCCTAGGCCAGAGAGGCCTAGACAAGATAATCTCACATCATGGAAGAGCTGTGTCTGCTCCAAAACGGAAGTCCAAAAGGAGCCCAAGCCTATTCACAACCAGGTTTAAATACCTTCTTGATCTCGGCCCACGTGAGAATTCAGTGAGATTACAGGACATTCTGGGGATTGAAGTCCTGGATTCATGTCTATTTTTTACATTTCCCTGTATGATCATTTGAAAAAAAAATAATTTTTTCCCAAAGGATCATGAAAACATAATCAATTTAAAGATTACAATAATTTGAGGATAAGAGAAAAAGAAAAAAAAAAGAATAAAACCAATAATTGCTGAACGCATTGACAAAAAGCCAGGTAGGGGGCAGTCCCCTTTGGCATGAAAGTATAGATACAAATAAATGTTCAATCAACTACTCCCAAAGTTCATTTTTATGCAGCTTGTGGTCTGGAGGCTTCTTCATGGTGGCTTCTCCAACAGTTCAGTTTCTGGATTCAGAGAGGTAGCATCTTCTTTACCTAAAATTCTTCTCAAAAGGAATTTAAACTTTGCAATTTAAAATAATAATATTTTTTACAACTGAAGCATAATAAATTTTGCTTCAGCCTTTCATTTTAACTCCATATGAATCTTTGTTTTTCAATTGTTTCTTATAAGCAATGTATTGGAATCTGTTTTCTAAAATATTCTGATAAATTTATTTATTTTATTGGTGAGTTCATCCCGTTCACATTCACAATTGTAATTGTTAATTTTTCATTTTCTTCTAACTTATCCTTTGGTACTTCTTCCTCCCTTTGCTCCTACCCCCATATCTTATTGTCCCTTGTAAAAAATTAAAAAGGCAAAAGAGATAGAAAATTTGCCTTTGAAATCTATAAGTGAAATGGCCCATTTCAACTTTTTTGCAACTTTTCTCATTCCCTAGTCTGATCTCTAATTTTAACTGTTTCCTTGCTTTTAATTTCTCATAACTCTCAGACATTGGACTTTATTTTGCTTATAACTATTCTCTTTGTGTGCATTCAACCCTTGTTTATCTCACTTAGAATGAGGGTTATATGATACCTGCTCTTTCCACTCCCTTCCTCCATGCCTGTTGTCATGTACTCTAATTATGAAACCTAGTAAGTTACATTGCCTCCTTTTTCACTTCTCCCCCAAGGTATTCATTTCCCTTCCTGTTTTCTTTCCTCTCAAGATCATCTAGGGGACAACTGGATACTTCAGTGGATTGAGAGCCAGGTCTAGAGACAAGAGGTCCTACCTATGTTCAAATCTGCCCCCAAGACATTTCCTAGTTGGGTGACCCTGGGCAAGTCACTTAATCCCCATTGCCTAGCCCTTTGCCTTAGAATCAGTATTGATTTTAACATGGAAGATAAGGGTTTAAAAATTTTTTAAAAGACCATCATATTTTCTCCAGTTCTCTTCAGCAGCATGTGAATAGGAGGAGCAAAGGAGATGAATGGTGGACGTTTGGATTTAGCAAGGCATAGTTGTTGGTAGGACAAGGGGACAAAGAGATTTAAAAATAGAGAATGTTAGTTGAACTGGTTCACCAAAGCTCAAGGTAGTGAAAAGACGAAAATGTAGCTTGGGGAAAAAATTAATGGAGGTTATGTTGGGGATGAAGAATAGTGTTAGAGGTCTTAAGGCAAAGGGACAGATGGAATGAAAAATTATGATCAGATAAATGAATTTTGGAGTTCATGGAAACAGAACACTTGCAGATGATAGCAGGATCAAGGGTATGGCCATCTCCATGTGTAGCATAAGTGGAGTGGAGGAATAGGTCATTGGAATTAACTAGAAGTTAGATTATTTGAGGGAATATTTATATGTTGAGGTCCTCTAGTATAAAGGCAGGAGTTGTGGTGAAAATACCACAAGTCAGGCACTGAACTTATTGAGGAAAAGAGTATCCTGGAGTTGATAAATAATGGTCACTAGGATCTAGATTGGGAGATAATTTGGTAGTGTGAACTTCAAAGGAAAGAGATTTCTGAGTGATAGTGGTTGAGTAAGAGTAAGAATAAGTATATAAGTGACATGGGGAGCAAGTTGAATTATGACTCCCCTAACTGCAACCATGGATTTGGGATTATGAGATCAAGTATAGCTGAGTGGGTTAAAATTGATACCATTCATTTCACCCAGTAGCATTCGTTGACCAGTGGACAAGTATCTCACATCCTTAACAAGGAGACTTGAGTTTAGGGTATCAGCTTTTAAGGTAAAGTTCCAAATAGTCTCAAAAAACTGTAAACCTTAGCATCCTTTTCTGCCACTATCATTGTAGAAGTAGAAGGAGACCACCCAAGACTGTGGCCCCCAAATTTTGTGTTTTTATTCATTTAATGGTGATGTTGGTATTTTCTTAAGGAATCAACTAGTAACCTAAGAAACAAAAACAGCAGGGCAAACAATATTCAGGTGATTGTTGTCTCTCTCTTGAAAGTTGATAGTTTTGTCACTAGGTCTTAACTGGAACATTTGTGGATGAGATTTCACCATTTTCCATTGTGATGCTTGTCCATTATGATGAAGGGCTCACCTCACCAAGTGTAGGGAAAATGGCCTATGTCTCCAGAATATGGATTATTTTCTTTCCTTTTATGAATTATTTTCACTTAAGCTACATAAGGAAGATATCTATCAGAGTTCCAGATCCTGGCCCTGCCTGTCCTTGTTCAGATTCTAAGGATCTGGATTACTTCCCACCCACACTGGCTAACTCTTCCCTCATTTCATTACTTTAATTCATATCAGTGGAGAGAATTTTATGAAAGAGAGTCCTCTCAGATAGACAAACAAAACCTATATAGGTGTTCATAGGGAGAGAATATCATGAGTTCAGATTTCCTAGAATTTTATTTTATTTTTTCACATTTTTAAAGAACATTTTTCCACAATAACATGATTCATGTTTTCTACCTCCCCATTTCCCTCCCCCTTCCAGACCTGATAGGCAATTCCACTGGTTTTATTCCACATGTCTTATTACTCAAAACCTATTTCCATATTATTCATATTTGTAAAAGAGCAATCTTTTGAAACCACAACCCCAAATCACATACCTTGAGAACCAAGTGATGAATCATATGTATTTCTTCTGGACTTTTACTCCCACAGTTCTTTCTCTAGCTGTGGATAGCATTCTTTTTCATAAGTCCTCAGGATTGTTCTTGATCATTGCATTGCAATTAGTATCAGAGGCTATTACATTTGATCATCCCACAATGTTTCAGTTTCTGTGTACAATGGCCTCCTGGTTCTGCTCATTTCACTCTACATTAGTTCATGGAGGTCTTTCCAGTTCCTACAGAAATCAAGTAGATCATCATTCCTTATAGCAAAATAATATTCCATCAGCATCAGATACCACAATTTGTTCAGTCATTCCCCAATAGAGGGACACTCCCCTCATTTTCCAATTTTTTGCCACAAAATGTGCAGCTATATATTTTGTACAAACTTAAAAAAATATTTTTGGGGCAGATTTCATATAATTTTAATATATCAGTACCAAGAAGAGGACTTTTGTCTAGTAACTGCCCAAATTACAAATTTTATTAAGATTATCGTGAATGTGACCCATAGATTTGACCATAACTCCTGACTGATATTGGCAGTCTATAGGGAGTTATTTAAATTCCAGACAATTGGGTGGGTGGGTCTTTTACCTTGGTAGAACTGAAATATGGACTGCATTTACCCAGCTAAGTGCTAAAGTAGATAAGCCAGTCAGAACTTACTAGCTGTGTGAGTATGGGCAAATCACTTAACCTCTATTTGCCTCCGTTTCCTCAGTTGTAAAATGGAGATAATAAAGGGCCTGACTTGCAACGTTATTATGAAGATCAAATTGGATTCTGTTTGTAAAAAAGCTTAGTTTAGTGCCTGGTTGTCTAAATATTAATTTTCTTTCCCCTCCCTTTTCCTTCCAGTACCAAAACAATTCAGTGAGATCCTAAAAAGTAGTCTCTGTATTCTTGACTATCAGAATCAACTTCATTCATTCTTTTAAAACTTATTTTCAAACCCCCACTTTTCTTTCTTAAAATTGATATTAAATTTAAGTTGCAAGGCAGAAGAATGGTAAGGTCTAGGTATTTGGGATTAAGTGACTTGTCCAAAGTCACATAGCTAAGAAATGTCTGTGAATAGATTTGAATCCAGGACATTACCATCTCCAGGCCTAACTATCTACTGAGCCACCTGGTTGGCTCATCATTTATTATATATATATATATAATTCCATATATATATATATAATTCCATATATATATAATTCCATATATATATATAATTCCAAGGAAAGCCCCAAAGCCTTCAGAGTTGCATCTACATGTGAAAAGTCAACAAACAGAGTTAGACAGATACCAAAGGCAAAGACCTCAACCCTTCTGCTTGGCTAACTTCTTTCTGTATACCAGTTTCTCCACCCACTTATTGGAATGAAAAAAAAATAGAAAAGAGTAAGGGAAAACAGGGAGAACCCCCATGATAATAAATTATTTTGGTAATTTATTAGACAGAATAATCATCACTTGGCTTAAGGAGGCAATAACAAAAAAAATGAAAAAATGTGAAGTGTGTGGAATAACTTCTAGAAACTGTGAAATCTCTGACCAAGGCATTTAATTCCTTCACTGGGAAGAAGAGTCCAAAGAAATAACTAGGTATAATATCACTAGCTAGCCTGGAAAAAATCCTCCTTTTTGATCTAAAGAGAGTGATAAGAAGCTAACAGGTACCTTAAGATTCAAGAATAAGATTGGAGAAATTTTCTGCTAGTCTGAGGGCAAGAGTTTTTCTGGCTTTTCTAAGAGATAGGGGGTAGCCCTGTGATTTCAGAGGTATACAGAACTGAGGTGAGGAAATTCCCTTCTCTAATTCACATTGGCATCAGAAGGGATTGGCTCAGCCAGTATGTGTCAGAGATGGGACTTGAATCCAGGACTTCTCAGCTCTAAAGTCATTTATCTATCCATTCATTATGCCATCACTGCCTTTTCTAAAAGAGCTGTGGAAAAGCCTCTGTTTAGGCTAAGAAATCATGGCAGTACCTACCTATCCCTAAGGAAGAGATAGTTAAGAGGCACTGGAAACCATGTAGATCAACAACCAGCTATGATTCCATCAAAGCAGCACCCAGGAGCAGAGGCTAGGAGCCTGGCACACCGTGGTGATAAGGAGATAGCAGACAAAAAATAAGGGCTCAAAAAAATTAAAACTTCCACATGTTTCACCAAAAACAAAACAAAACAAAAAACCCCGAGATAGCAGAGATGTTAAGTCCATTGGAATCCATTAAGTGCTTGCAGCAGAGGTTGTGAATTTAGTGGATAAATGACTAGCAGAGAACACACCAGCAATCATTCTGTTGTGGTGGAACTCCGAGTAGATCCTTCACATGGATGCTGCCTTTCCATATGTGTGCCTTGGCTCCGTACATTCCCTACATGTACCTCCTTCCATGTGCATGCCCTAGTCATGTGTGCTCCCTATATCATTGCCTTTCTAGGTGTGTTCCTTAGACATGGCCACTCATCCCACTGATGCATTTTTGTAAAGGGCACCCAGGATTGTGGGGGGAAATGCTTTGTTGAAACTTTTCTTGTATTACCATTTCATTAAATGCCTTTGCTTTGAACTAATTCTGTCTTTTTGCTGACTATCAAACACATTGGTGGGGGCTCAAGAGCAATGTTCTTAAGGGATGAGGATCCATAGAATACTTTGAATCTGGGTTAATTTTCTCCTAGGGAATGCTGAGAATAGGTAGAAGGGTTCTCTTAGGCACTACTTTAGGGCAGCTAGGTGGCTAGGTCAGTGGCTAGAGAGCTAGGTCAGAAGTCAGGAAGACTCATCCTCCTGAGTCCAAATTGGGCCTCAGACACTTACTAGCTGTGTGATCCTAGACAAGTCATTTAGTCTTATTTGCCTTGGTTTCTTCATCTATAAAATAATCTGAAGAAGGAAGTAGCAAGCCACTCATTCTGGAGAGTACCTTTGTTGATTGGTGGAGATTTACTAATATTTGTATTGTGTAAAGCAAATTAATTAACCCAGACACCCGAGTAGACCTTCAGTACTTAGGGTAACTGGCCTGAACCCCAGGGCCCCTAATCCAGGCATCTTTCATTCCTTTAGTTAGTTGCCAAGACATCAAAGAATTATAAGAGGGAAATCCAAGTTAAAGCCCTGCGGGAGATGACCTTGATAATCTTGTACCATTGCCACTGTCTGATCATAGGTTCATAGATGGTAAAAGGGAAATGAATCCCCCTTTAATTAACATCTCAAGCACCTATTACTCAAATTATTTGAAGTCTCAAAACTGTGCACACCATTAACCACTGGCAGACTCAGGAGGGGGTGATCCCTTAGGCAGTCCTTCCTGGAATTATGACAGCTGGGACTTCAGACAATTTTCTTTAGCTTAGGCTAATCAATGTAGGCTTGCTCTGTTCTGAAAAGGAGTCTTCTGAAGGCAGGCCCTGATGGATGCACCAGCAGAGGCAATACATTTACAGCTGAAGCTTGTCAGTACCAGAAAACAGGATCATACCTCTTTCATCAAAGGGAGTGGAGGCTCTCAGTTCCAGAGTATCATCTGGAAAGGAATTACCTCAGGATCTGGATAACCTCCACTAGAAGGAGAAAGTACCTGATTTCAGACACAGATGGATATGATCACCATTTAACTTCAATCTTGAGTGATCCAGGGTGTCGAGTATAGCCAGGTGTGACCCTCACATTCCTCCTTGGCAGATCACCAAGTGAAAAAAAATCATCAACATATAATATATATTGTGAACTCAATACAAAGCTCCAAAATTATTTGGAGTCTGATGGAAGAGTGTTGGTGAATTGCAAAAGCTCAAAGGTAGGCATGGTTACGTAAATTAGTCACCTTTCCTTGTGAATATGGTTTTATCTCAGTAAACAATTGTCATTAGGGTCCTCCTGGCACTAGAGATGTCTAGACTTGAGTCTAGGTCTAGACTAGCTCAGGCAGGAAGACACTCAGAAGTTCTGCCTAGTTGGCAATCCTGGTGTAAAGAATAAACCATTCAATGGTCCGATGTCTTCATCTCCATTTGAGATGTGTGTGTTTGTTTGTTTAAAACTGGAATTTGCAACTTTTTACCCTGGGTCAGTTCATAAATCCGTTCTTTACTCTTTCAATAGCCACAGCTTGGAACTGAGATCATCATTGTCTTTTTTTACCAATTTCACATTCAGTTCATCTATTATCATTTTATTTGTGGTTTCCATCATCCAAGGATTCTCTTGTGATTATGACCTTTAATGTGTTAGCAAGTAGCTTTATTCGGGAAGTTAAGGGAAACGTCAACCTACAACAGATTGTTAGCCAACTCCAATTTTTGTAATGGAACAAAATTGCCATAACCTGCTTGTTGATGTCTGCTAGAACACTTCAGGTAATTCTATATGTTGACTCTACCAGGTTGCTCATATTTATTTTCTTTCTAGCATCAATCCATTCAATCATCTCTATTTCCTTTACTACTTTTTGGACAGATTTCAAGCACTGATTGATAATCCAATAGCAATCAAAAAGGAAATGACTCTCCAATCCCCAAATCCACAGACTGACTTAGGGCTCCAACTTGTGATCATTTGGAAGTCTGAGGTGGAGGGCTCCCTTAGGATATCGTTTTTTGTTGGCTTTCCTACATAATAACTACATACTTCCCAAAAAGGCTTAGAAGAGAATTCCTTACCACTTACCACCTTTCCACCACTGAGCCATTTGAACTGAATGTTACAAATGGCCACTGCCCATTCCCTCAGGTCCTCTCAGGAGGAGCAGTCTTAAGAACCCCCAAGCTATTGAAAGTTCTTTTCAATAAAACAGTACTGATAATTGCTATCACCAAATAAGTCATTCAAGAACTCCATTTCTAGGTGGTTTAGGTATATCCCTAGAAAATGTCACTATCAGCAAACAGTTGTTCATAATTAGGTTACTTGCCTTCTTTGCCAAGATGTGTTTCTTCCTTCTCTCCCATGGCCTTCTGGAGAGTAAATAAACTTGGATTTTTGCTAAGCACTTTATTAAATCTGTATAGCTATAGCTAAAAGCTACAAGGGAACACAGTACAGTAGGCAGAATGTTATATATGGAATCTGGACAATCTAGGTTCAACTCCTGCTTCAGATACTTACTAGCTTTGTGATGCTAGGTAAGTCACTTGACCTTTCTGGGCCTCATTTTTCTCATCTACAAATTGAAAGAGTTACACTTGATAACCTTTATGGACTATCCCAGCTACACCTTTATGATCCTATGAGGAATCAAGTCGCATTTCCCCATCACATTTATATCTAATATAGCTTATGTGTCTGCTTCAAAGAGAAAAGACTCCATTACTTGAATTCCTATACAGGGAAGTCCTATATCCTTGATAGAGAACCTTTATAATATGGATTTTCCAAAACAAAACTGGAAATGTTATCATCATTGCATTCACAGACATTGCTTCTCCCCACCCCCCCCCCCATGTCAAAAAACAATCACAAAGTCTCAGCTCCTTTCAAAGCTTTGCAAATTCTCAATTCAAATTACCTCTTGGGGTGGGCCTGGAAGTTCTTCAGTAAGATACCAGCCTTTACACTTGTTTCATTGTCTTAGTTCATTCTCTGTTCACTCTCTGGTTAACTCATCTTAGGGTCTGATGATTCTTATCAGTATATTAGTCCTCCCTGTGGTGCTCCCTCTCTGTCCTATCTTTCCTGCAGGCATCTAACAGAGTTCATAGGTGTGCTTTTGAGGAGAAAGGTCCTCTGTTACTCTCTGAGTTTCCATACAAAGGAGTCCAATATCCTTGACAGAGAACATTTCTAATAATGCGTTTTCCAAAACAAAATTGGAAAAATTATTGTAAACTCCACTGAGAGGGTCCCCTTATTACATTCTGAACCTGGACTGGTTCCTTCTCTGGATTTTTTTTCACCCAAGCCTTGATAAGTTTTTAATATTCCTCCCTCCAGTTTTAGCCAATTTAACACAGTTAAAAATGTGTTGTTCTACTTGATATTATGCAGAGTACTGTCAAAAGCAGAAAACAGGATTTTGTCTTCACTTCCTTTCTCCTCTCCTTTCAATTGCTAATAACCCATTGAAACTAGGGGATGTGGCAATGTAATATGGAACTTGCATTATGTATGGTTTTTCCATCTAGTACTTGTTGCCTGACAGTGTCTAATTCCTTTCTCAAAGGTAAATAGCATGCTGAACCTCTAATCTCCTGTGCCATATATATATACATATATTTATTTATTATGGGAGAGAAGTCAGTTATTGAATTATTCAACAAGTAAAATAATGCCTATTGGTAGGGTAACTGTTGTCCTCCATCCTTGACTTGCCAGGGAGGTTCTTATTGCCCACAGATACAGGAAGATCAAAGATCTTAATGCCTGCAAAACTCATTAGAACTACTAGAATTGAGATTAAGCCCACTTACACTAGTAATGATTCATCTCCAGTTCATTCCATTCCATCAAATCTGTTAGCACCAGACCTGGAGGTCTATAAGACCTATTAGAAGAGTGGATGGATCACTGCAACTGTCATGGAGGTTAGATGACTTGTCTAAGGCCATAGGACTACTAATTATCAGAACAGAAATTTGAACCTAGGTCTTTTGATACCAAGTCAGTGATATTTAAAGCTTCAAAAGCAATTTGACTTTTTAAAATGTCTAAACTGATAGAGGGGGTCTGCACTTAATTTTCTTGGATTCTGGTATCTATGGGAAAAGAACAAAAAGCAATGAAAAATAAGCAGTAATTGGAGCCAACGTCCAGCTTGGTTGCCTCCTTTTTCTGTATCCACAGGCATTTCAACTGCCCAAATAGCCCCTTCCTGAATATCAAGGCTGGAGGGGTAGGAGTGGAAGGCAGGGTTCCAAGAGCTGCTGATTTTGAAATTAACAAAAGGCCATGGAATCCTTTTGGCATGAATGCCCAGAACCTCTAGCTACTTCCTTGACACCTCTTCCTTCTATTCTCCTCTCACTAAGGTCAGTGTTTTGCATTAAAGGGTCTCAGAGACTTCCCTTTACTGACATTTTATCTTTCCACCCAAAGAGAACAGAAGGAAGAGAAAGAATATATTCCCCTTCTTTTCAGCCCCCTTCCCCTGGTTTCCTTTGTACGACTAGCCCTGAATCCAAGGGATTATTTGGCCTAGGACTTCTTTTTTTCGCTGGGAATGTTTCATTTTTTCTTGGGGAATGTTTGTAATTTGTTATCTCTTGCTCTCTCCCTACTTCCTGCAGGACAAAAATGAATGCAAGAAAGCTTGGAAAACGAAGTACAACGTCCTTTCCCATTCTGAAACCAAGAAAGAAATACAACTTCAGTTCTATAAAGGTAAGATGCTTCTGTTTTCATCCAAAGACTAGAATGTAGATAAGGTAAAAGGCAATAGAGAAATACCTGAACTAAATAGTGATTACTTGGTCAGTTTGTTTGTCTTTTAACCCCCTACCTTCTGTTTTGGAATCAGTACTGGATATTAGTTCCAAGGCAGAAGAATGGTAAGGGCTAGGCTGTGGGGGTTGAAATGATTTGCCCATAGGCCAGATGGGAACCCAGGACCCCCTGTCTCTCTATCCACTGAATCACCTAGCTGTCCCCCTTCCAACTCATAAGTTTTTTTAATTGAAAATTTTAATTTAATTAATTTAGAATATTGGTTACATGAATCACATTCTTCCCCTCCCCACGTCCCATCCCCTTCCCATAGCCAACAAGCAATTCCACTGGGTTTTACATGTGTCATTGATCAAGACCTATTTCCATATTATTAATATTTGCACTAGAGTGATTGTTTAGAGTCTACATCCCCAATCATATCCCCATTGAACCATGTGATCTAGCCCAACTCATAAGTTTTAATGAGTATATGAGGAAAAGGAATGAAAAAGACCAAGACTAGAGCAAGGATTTGCCATGGTGGATGCTGTTCCATTATTCTTTTTGGCCCTGATGAATTGAATTGGGGAGAAGTCAGAATTGAGGGGTTTAACTTCTTGATTTGGAATTATTCAGAGCTCTTAAACCTCCCCACCCTTCCCCCTGATCCTATGTTTCTGGAATTCTTGAGCTAATGTCTTCAACTTTACCTTTTACTTTGTTCTATATATCATTCAACAACACCAGAAGTTTCCTGGAGCAATTTTGTCTGGTGTACATTCAAGATCAATTTCAAAACCGGTACGTTACTTATATCCAGGGCAGATGTCTCTTTTTTGTACTGTATGCTTTAAAAACTAGTCATAAGAGAAGAAGATTCTTACTTGAAGCAGTTATGATGACATTGTGATGTTTTGATGAGTGTGGTTTTGTGGAAAGAAAACACTGAAAGAAAATCCCAGATCTATTCTTTATGGTTTGTTTGAATTTGGACAATGAATGGCCCACATCTCTCTGGGCTTTGGTTTCCTCACATATGAGAAGGAGGTGGTTTAGATTGTCTGTAAGGATTTTTCCAGCTTAAGATGCCATGAGAATATGATATATTTTCTTATGTGGAGATACTTTTACTCATAGTTTTTTAATGTTATAATTTATTTGGTAGGATGCATATTGTTCTGGGGAATTTTGGTAATGATTTTTGTTTTAAAATCATTAAAGTTCTGACTTTTTAGCTTGGGCCTCTGCTTACAGCAGAAAACCAACTGTAGGGTACATCTTCCCTCTGGCACCCTGGGCAGTGGAAGGAAACCAATAGTTTAGCTAGTTGCATAATACAATGAAAAAAATGCCTCCTTAACTACGCAAGAAAAGAGGGCTGGACTAAGAGTCTGGAGTCTTGGACAGTATTAACTAATGCTTAGCACAGTCCTTGGTCAAAGTCTATTTACAGAAGGCTTTGTGTAAAAAGTATTACTAAAAACATACAGTAATTATTTCTCACAGACTTCAGAGACATTTCTGTGATCTAGCCATGCCTAACTACCTATCAAACCTATTGTGTTTCATAAAAAGTCCTTCTTGACTTCTATCTCCCTTTTGCTCATCCTCCTTCAGCCACTATGCTAATGTACACTGTAGTTGTAAGGGCTTGATCTTTAAAAGTCTTCTGAAGATCTCGCAAGTTGGAGTGTGATTCCATATCCTGGAAGCACCTCCTCAGGATGGATCCTCCAGGTGAATCTGGTACTTCTGGGAAATGGGAGGGGGGCAGTAAGTCAAGATGAGGAACAATTTCCTTCCGGTTTCATTAGAATCATCTCACACACATGCCTTTTTAATCTCATCTCCAATCTAAAAGAGCTGGGTGTTGATGAGATCACAATTGTTAACTTCATATTTGATTCTAAAATTGAACTTGGGATTTAGGGTGATTCCTCCATATAGTGATTGTACATAATTAAAGGCTAGTAGTACCTAAGAGTAGCTAAGTCATTCATCGTTCTGATTGTAGACTTGTCATTTTAATTGGCCATTGGTAAATTGATTCAATTAGATAAATCTAAACCCACATTGTAGAGGAAAAAATGAGACAACCAAGAGGGATTCAGATGAAATGGAGCCATATATTAAGGGTTTACTTTAAGAGTTCAGTTTGTTTTTTGTAAATTTTGAATAAAGAAGATCACAGTCTACCTCTTCCTACTACTTCTGAGTGCTATGGTGAAGAGGACTATAATCATACTTAAAAAAAAAAGTCATGAATTGGCTTAAAAAATACTCCTTGGTATATTTGAATAATTAAATTATTAGGTTAAAGGAACTGATTTGGATAGTAACAATGTCTTATTGAACTAAGACATGTCATTGCTGGGGAGCTAACTAAGACAAGGTCGGATGAAGTAAGGCAAAGTGACTAGATCCTACAATGTCAAGGTAGTAATTTAGATGTTATAGGATATGCAGAATAGCGTAAAATGTGATTTATTCTTTAGGGAATTTACCATCTAGATAGGGAGAGACAGATGTTATATAAATCTTCCAGACTGAAATAAATAATGAGGTTTAATGGGAGTTCAGAAGATGGAGATGACACTTCTAATCAGGATAATTGGAGAAAGTCTTCATAAAAATATTCGGTTAAAGCTGAACTTTGTTGTAGGGCAGGATTTTGGTGGGTGACATGTGTGAGATGAGGGGAGGGAGAACTTTTCAAGGAAATGCAAGAAATGAAAAAGGTAAGAAGAAAAGAAGTTTGTTAAGATGATAGTAATTAGTCAAATTTGGCAAGACACAAATTGTATGGATGTCAAGATTCCTTACATAAAGACTATATGGTTTTAGAGAAAGTCATTTTTAAAGCTTTGGACTTCAAAGGACCTTAAAAGGTCACCAATCAACATCTTCATTTTGCAAATTGTAGATGGGGAAACCAAAGATTGACAAGATTAAATGGTTTGCCCAAGGTCACTCAGGTGATAATTGGCAGTTAGGATGTGAATACAGATACTTTGACATAACATCAGTACTCCATTCACTGTAACACAATGGTTTTCCGTGGCAAGCTAGACCAAAATTAGAAAGTAAGATTTGAGCCAAATTGTGGAACTTTGAATATTTCCACTATTGAATAGCAAAGGAGGTACATAGGCAATGAGCCATCAAAGATTTTTGAGAAGGGGATAAAACAACACTTAGCACTCTTTTAATTCTGTCTTTCAGTCATCCCAAGTGGAGAGTAAGGCTCAAAACCAACAACCCAAGTCCAAGAACAACAACCTGAGGCTAAACCAATATTTGCGTAAGGTAGAGAGTTCTGGTGCTTGGTTCCTTTTTTCTTTTTCAGGACAGAATAGGATGAGGATACCTTTTTTTGGGTATCTGGATACAACATACTGGAAATTCTCCAGCTACTCTACCCATTACCAGTCCTCCTTAACTCCTCTTCCTGCAAGTTGTCCTAAACTACCATTGATTTGAATATTTTTTTATTAATTTCATTAAATATTTACCAATTATATATTTTAAAAGTTTTTAACATTCATTTTTTAAATTATGAATTCCAAATTCTCTCCTTATCTCTCCCATCACTACCCCAGCCCTTGAAAAGTCAAGTAATATGATATTGATTTTACATGTGAAGGCATGTGAAATATTTCCTTATTAGCAATGCTGGAAAAGAAAGCACACACACAAAACAAGAAAAATAAAGAAGTGTAAAAAGTTTGCTTCAATCTGTATTCAGTGTTCATCGGGTCACTCTCTGGAGATGGATAGCATTTTTATCCTGGGTCTTTGTTTTGGATCACTGGATTGATCAGGGTAGCTAAATCATTCATAGTTCTTATTTTCGATTTAAGTAGCTTTAATTGGCCAATTGGAAAATTGATTCAATTGGATAAATCTAAACCCACATTGTAGAGGAAAGGGGACAATAAGAGGGATTCAGATGAAATATTAGGAAGGATTATGGAGCACTACTGAGGGAAACTATATAAAATGTCCTTCCTCTGAGAGTTTTAAGAGTAGGCTCAGAGTAGGGTTGACTCAATTATAGCCTTGGGGTTGATAGAGTGAGAGTGCTGAAGATTACTTCTTGGCTAAAGCTAAATGCATTTACTTTTTTTGTAGAAAACCAACACTAGTGCTCCCTCACTCCCTTATCTGGACAATCGTTGTGGGAAGAAGAACACAGTCAGCGTAGTAAAGATCCTTCCTCAAGACCATAACCTCCCACTCATCACCACAAAAAGCTTGGTGAAGGTACTCTCAATGTCTCAGGTTGGTACATCTCAACATATGTTGGATCCTGGTTGGGAAAAGTCAATTAATTTTTCTGGGCTTTCCTAACTGTATTTGTTTTTCCTTAGAATGTGAATTATAGTAACTTACAATTGAAGCCTCATGGGAATGATTCAGTGGTCAGAGAGAGACTATCTTTGGAAAACAATCCATTCTTGAAAAGAAAAACATTAAGTACATTGAGGGGTTAAACATATTCTCTGTTTTACAAATGAGGAACTGAGGCAAACAGGGTTAAGTGAGTTGTCCAGGATCACAGTTAGAGTCTCAGGCCAAATTTGAAGTCTTCCTCACTCATCCCAGATTTGACACTAACCTCTGCACCACCTAGCTGCCTTAAATAGAGGCATAAAAGAATACATTTTGTCTTAGTCTAAGAGGACAGCCTGGCTTTCATTTAGCTAGTGGTGGCTGTGAATGAAGAGATGTCTACGTTCCCTGGAGATGATTTGAGCAGGATGGACTCTAAAGAGTTAAGCCAGAAGCTGGAGGGAGAGGCCATCAGAGCTGGTCTTTTTGTTTCTCTTTGTCAATTTTATCATATTGAGACCATTTTCCAGCAGTCATTAGAGGTATCAAAGGAGCAATGAGTCCTGCAAAGATGCCACACCTGGTGGAGAACAGACCTCATTAGAGTCACTCAATAACATCACCAGAAGACAGAAGTGGTCTGAGACTATTTCCGATAGTGGTCCCCTGGCTATACCTATTTTCTGTGTATTTGCCTTTCTCTTTCTTTATTCATCCAACTGATGGTGAGTTATGGAAAAGTGTGTCCTAGATTTATGACTTCTGTTTTTGTTGTGATTTCCCCCCACTATGTAATATTATTAAATGCCTTTGCTTCAAACAATCTGTGTATTCTATAACTAAAGAAAAAAATCCTGGGGGCTACTGAGATAACTCTGGCTTTAAGTAGATATAGATACATTAAACACCTTGAGCACAAGCTCTGATGCTGTAAGGAAATACATTTTTGGTAGCATATTTTCCTTACTGATATCTTCTTGATTTTGTTTTAATGATTTTTAAAAAATGATTACTTTTATTGTAATATAATAATTATAGGATTTGGAACAAGAAGAGAAGCCATCCTTAGAAATTTAGAAACCATCTACTTCAATCTTAAAGATTTTTTTTTCCAGATCAAGGAAGCTGAGACCTGAAGAACATGAGTGACTTGTCTAAGGGCACATATATATTTAACTAGCAGGTGCAAGATTCAAATAAGTTTTCTATCCATATATCTATATGGTGTCCTTTTCACTCCATCATATTGTCTTTCATATAATATTTAGATAGTTTTCCTCTGAGGTTGAGGAGAAGAGCTGATTTGGATTCAGAGTTGCTGACAAGCTAAAATTTCCCTAGGATCAAAAATTTACTTTAAATCTTCCATAATAATAGAAATAAAAGTTAAATGTATTTTCCTCTTATAGCAACCACTTTAAAAAGCCAGTGAACAGTAAAATTAGATGGTGGACAGAAAAGGGAAAGGAAAAGATTTCTAAGTAAAATGCAAGTTGGTTGGGTAGATCCTTGGTCTGTCTAAATGTATTTCCCAAGGGGAAGACTGGGTGGTTCTTTAAAGCAAATCTTTGTCTCTGGTCAGGAAAGCCAACACCACAACCTGGGGTTACCCTCTGATATCAAGATTTCATCGAACCTCTGCAGCCCAAGTCAGAACTTCAAGTCAGAGGAAATTATGACATCCTACAAGTTTCCTCTGACAGCTGCAGGTATATCTTGTCACAAGGAGAATATGTGTGTGTGTGTATTTGTTGGGTTGGATGGGAAGAGGAAAAAAAAAAGGTAGAGTATTAAGTTGCAGTATTTTTAGGATGGCCATCAAGGAATCCATCAGTGTCTAAGCCCTGAGTGGGACTTGGTAGACCAGATCAGTTCTTGACATGTCCCTCAGGCTGAGTGTCTAGGAGTCATTTTACTAATCCACTCTTCTATCTCTCCTAATGTGCAATTTACCACTTATGGGCACTGATACTCAATAAATAGCATGTAACCATCTCGTTTTCTAATAGGAATCTCTTTGTTTTTTAGGCACCTTTGAAAGGTGCACATGGTTATAATATGGGGAAAAAATCACTAGATTGATAGTCATATGTCCTGTATTTGATTCCTGGTCCCTCTATTTATCAGCTCTCCTTTAGCTCCCCTCTGTAAAATGGGGATAATAATAATCATGCTGTTCAATTTACAGGGTTGTAAAAAATGTAAATTATTATGTAAATATGAGCTATTGCTATCTATAATATTTGTATTTAGGGGCTGAGAATTTGAGCTCAGGTCACTGTTTATAGATTGCAGATCAATAGCTGACTTGTCTTCCTAGGTTTGCAAGTATTGAGTGATGATTATACATAGTAGTCTCTTGAAAGGAGGACTCCATGGTCCAGTAGAGAGAGTATATGGAGTCAGATGACCTGGTTAGAATCTTGGTTCTGTCCCCCTACATATCTTGTATCATTTGGACAAGTCACTGTCTCTTTCTTGAGACTCCACTTCCTTTGATAAAAGGTAAGGGGATTGGTCTAGATCAAAGTTCCGAACCATTTTTGTGTCATTGATATTTTTTTGCAATCTAGTGAAGCCTATGGACCTCTTAGAATATTTTTAAATAATTGAAGGAAATGCTAAATTTCAGTTAGAGGTTAGTGAAAATAAGGACATAGAATTTTTTCTTATTCATACTAATGGATCCCATGAAAAGTTAACCTTTTGGAGATCCATGAACTTCAGCTTAAGAACCCTTAAACGAAATGAATCTGGAGATCCCTTCTAATTCCAAATTTTATGGTTAAAGGTTAGTACTAAATTTCTGTGAGGCAGCTATGACTTAGAGGAAAGTTGGATAGACAGAACCAGGAGGCTTAAGTATAAAAGTCTTGAAGACCCTAGATTTTAGAGCTGGAAAAGTACTCACAGCTTATCTAGTCCAACATCTTTATATTTTAGATGAGGAAAATGAAGCCCAGAAAGTTTAATGACTTCCTCAGCTTTCTACAGGTCCATGTATGATGTGGCTAGGTTATACAGTATATAGAGTAATAGAAATGAGCCAAAAAGACCTGAGTTCAAAACCAGGCTTTGTCATTTACTAGCTATATGACCTTGGGCAAGTTATATAATTGCTATCTGCCTCAGTTTCCTTATTTACAAAATTGGAATGATAGCACCTGCCTCCCAGGATTATGAAGTTCAAATGAACTAATATGTATGTAAAGCAGTTTGAAGACCTTAAAGAGATATACAAATGCCTACTATTATTATTATTATCGTTGTCAAATGGCAGTTTTGAAGTCATTCTCTGATTCCCATTCCAATACTTTTTCCATAAAACATGTTGCCTCACTTATTACTTATGTCAAGTACTAAGTTGTTCAGCTAATAAATGATCTTCCAACTACATGATTCCATGACTTTGGTACTGGGTTTTTCATGATTGATCTGATGAAAGTAAGTGGGATGAATTGGAAAGAGTATACTGGAATTTAAAAAACCCCAACAGCAAAGAGACTCACTCTATAGGTATGAATGAGACAACAAAAGATAATGACCCATGTGAACAAAGTTATTAAGCTTAATATGAGATGATATTGAGTGCTGAATATGAGGTAATAAGGAGACAAAAATTTTTAAAGCAGTATTTGACTGGTTTTATACTCTATCAAGAACACATTAAGAATTTTTTTCTATTTTAACCAGGTCTTAGTTGATGGTAAGTTTGGTGGGAACATCCTTTCAAGTCAACAATAAAGTTAATTCCTGCCCTTGTTTTGTACACAGAAGCCCTAAAACATTTTAAGAATCAACTATCTGTGTATGAACGAAATGAAGTCCTGGGCTACACAGAATTATGGTTCCTGGGGCTTGAGGCCCAGAAGTTAGATGTACTTCCTGAAAAACACAGCAAGACAAGCTTTGATGATGAGCATGGCTCCTATATTAAGGTGAATGGTGTCCCTTGCAGAGGTAGAAGGGGTCTTTTGGATGAATGTTAAGGACAGGTTCAGCTTGGGAAGGAAGGAGGTGAGACCTATGGTGACTATTGATAATTCCGTAGTAGGATGTAACATTTACCTTATAGCCTGTAGGAGAGTCTGTACCTTTTAGGTTTTCCAAAGATGTGAGCTAGCAGTAGTAATCAAAACACCAGGACCCTGTCTAGGAGCCTGGATATTGCTTTGTGTCATTTGTGGGATACTGTAGTTCCACTATTTTTTTTTTGGACAGTAGTGGGGTTGTTAACAAGGCTGCTTAGTTTTGCTCATTAAAATAAGAACTGGGATGATCTCTTTGGGTGCCTCTCTGGTCATGGAGGAATAATAGGATAGGTACCCAAGAAAGAGTTTAGGGTTTTAGTTACCAGGTCTACCTGACAGCTTCAGAGCAGGAATTTCTCTGAGGAAGCCTAGTACCCTTGATCCTTTACATTTAACCATGGTATGGCTTCAACAGGTCCTGCATGATCACATTGCCTACCGTTATGAGGTCCTGGAGATGATTGGCAAAGGATCCTTTGGGCAAGTGGCCAAGTGTTTGGATCACAAAAAGAATGAATTGGTGGCACTGAAAATCATCAGGAACAAAAAGAGGTACTACCCTCTAGACCATCCTAACCACAGAGATATGACCATCAAAACTTATTTTGGTCATCTCTCTGAATCATCTTCCTTCTCTTCCCTTTTTTCTTTCTTTGCCTCTATTTTTCTTCTTCCTTTTACCCATAAGTCCCCCTGAACTTTCTCCTAACTTCTCTTCTTCCCTCTACCACCTGCTTTCTCCTTTCCCCCATTTTATTCAGTCTGTCTCCATTATCTCTCCCTCCATCCCTCCCTCTCTCCTTCCTTTTCTCTTCTCTCTCCCTTCCTCTCTCCCTCTCTCCTTTCTCCCTCTCTTCTCTCTCCTTCCCTCCCTCCTTCCCACTCCCTCCCTCCCTTCTTCTCTCTCTCTCTCTCTCTCTCTCTCTCTCTCTCTCTCTTTACACACACACACACACACACACACACACACACACACACACACACACACCTTCTTTTCTCTTCCCCCCACCATGGTCTCTATCTCTGTCTGTTTCCTCTCTTCCTCTCTCTCTCTCTCTCTCTCTCTCTCTCTCTCTCTCTCTCTCTCTCTCTCGGAAAACTTCAAATACTTCCCTTTTATTGAATGTTCATCTATTGAAATTGATGATTAAGTTCTGATTGCAGAATGTCATTTTAGATTGTTTCTTGAGCTCCTTTGCTTTTGGGACTATCCATTCTCTTCTGTAGATTTTTTTTATGGGTGAAGAATGGTCTCAGGTTATTCTAATTTTCTTTCCTTTATTTTGAAGTTCTTTCTTCTGGTCACTTGCAGATTTTTTTTTTGTAATTCATATTGTTAAATCTAGTCACTATATATCTTGGAATTGAAAATATAAGGGACATTTTTCTGGAGCCAATCTGTGAATTCTCATAAGTGTTGCTTTATTTTCTGTATTCAGAAGTTTTGAGCAGCTTTCCTCTATTATTAAAAAGAAACAACCCTACCAACCATCTTAAAATCAATACTGTGTATTGGTTCTAAGTCAGAACCAGAGGTAAAAGCTAGGAAATGGGGGACTTACCTAGGTTCATACAGCTAGGCAGTGTCTGAGGCCAGATTTGAATTTAGGATCTCCCATCTCTGGGCCTGGCTCTCAATCCACTGAGCCACTTAGCTGCCTCTTCCTTTATTATTTCTTGCACCATGTTTTTTTCATGTTTTTTTGACTTGTCATATTTTTCTAGGAGGTTTGTAATCTTTGAGTTATCTCTACATATCATGTCTTTGAGAACACCATGTTTTGCTTATATAGAGAACATGTTTTTTACCATTATTGTTTTTTGCTTCTTTCCTTTTTGCCTCTTCTATTTAGTTTTCTGGCTGTTTTGAGTCAAAGTCTACTGCTTTTGGAAGATTTAATGGAAAGTAGAATGGATATCCTAGGTAGAGTTTCTGCTCTCTTTAGATTTCCTAGCCTAGGGACCACTGGAGAAAAAATGAGCACAATCCCTTTCCCTTATTCTTTTCTCCTTCTCCTAGCCTCTGTATTTGCTGGTGGTTGAGCAGAGTTGAGTTCTGACATTTGTCATAATAGGACCCTGGGGAAGAGCAGGGATGGAAACCCTGGTAAGGGTTGCAGCTACAGGGAAATCTCCAAGAATATTCTAAAGCATAAACCTATGAGCCAATTTTTGTGCCCTGTTGAAATATGGAGGCTCATAGAGGAAGATGAAGAGGAGCCAAGAATATGAATGGAGGATTAGGATTTTCCATTGATAATTCAAAAGGTTGTTAAACCTTATGGAGCTTTCTAATTAGTGAGAAAGACATGCAAAAACAATTCAGCTTAAAATAAAAGAGAATGAAATAAGTGTAAAGGAGAGGCCCAGATACAGTACTATAAGAAACGTAAGGCAGGAAAGAACACTTTTACCCAGAGAATACAGGGAGTCTTCATGGAAGAGATGATACTTAAAATATTCTTTGAATGAAAAGACTTCAAAGAATGGAGACTGGAGACTGGAGATGGAGTGCATGAATATTATATTCACTGAAGGGATAGTTAAGCAAAGGCACAAGAATTACACGATCAAAGAGAGCTAGAAGAAAACTTGGAGATCTGTTTCAACCTCATTTGAAAAAGGAGAAAATGAGATCCTGTAACTTGTACAAAGCCACATTGGAACCCCATGAGCCTTGGGTAATATGTTCAGTTTCTGAAGATAACATTATGCAGATATGGCAAATGGCTGAAAATATTTACAATGAAGTAGAACCAGATATAGCAGCCTCAGAACTGGAGGGTCAAGGATCCTAAAAAACCTTTTATGTCTAAGATGAAATAAAGATTGCTGAATATTTGTGAAAAAAAAATGTAAATGGCAAAGATAAAAATTGAACTCAAGTCCTATGACTCTAGATCAAGAATTCTTTCCACTGTACCAGAAGATGGTAGCTTTATTGCCTGGAATAGTACATGTAAAGGAGGATCGTGTGAGAAGACTGGAAATGATAGCTGAATTCATATTATGATAGTTTTTTGAATGCTATAATCAATAAGCAAATTAAATGGCTCTAGGTTTTTTCTGATAACCATTCTTAGAATGGGCATATTAAGAAATATTCATAATGAGAATGGCATATTAGGAAAGTTTCTGGGATATCAGTGTGAAGGATGGATTAAAAGGGGAGAGACTCTAGGCAGAGAGATGAGTTAGGGAGGTGTTTAAAGAGGTGATGAAAGGACGAATTTGTAATCATGGGAGGGGAAGTATGGAGGAAGAGATGGAAGTGAAAGAAATTTTATAGGTCCAACTGATTTGATAATATTGGCTGGATATGAAGGGTAAAGAATCACCCTAAGGTTCTTCTAGGCTAGGTGACTGGAAGAATAGTGATCATGCTAAGAGAAATACAGAAGGTGTAAGGCTATGTTTACTGGGTAATATAAAGAGCTCAGTTTTAGACATAGTAAATGTAAAGTCTTGGTAGCACACTCAGGTGATGATGTCTAAAATGCCATTGGAAATTTGCATTTGGAGTTCTGGGGAGAGTTTGGAGGTGGAGACATTGATGGTTTCAAGGATCAACACCCTTATTTAAGGGACAGGAAGGAGAATGAATATCCAGTCAAGGAGACACCACAAGGAATAAATGGGGAGTTAGGAAGAGAGAATGAGAGCAGTGTCATGGAAGCCAAAAGGGAAGAAAGTTTCAAGAAGAAAGGTATCAAAAATGTCATGTTCTAGGGAGGCCAAGGATGGATAGGAATTGGAAAAAAATTCCACTAGATTTCTTTCATAAGGAAGTCATTATAATGAAACTCATTATAGTTAGAATTATTTTAGTTAGAATTATGGAGTGTTAGAGCTAGGAGGCACAGACTTTAGGATCATCTAGTCTAACCTCTAACTTTTCTTTTTTACAGATAAGGAACTCAAGTCCCAGAGAGGGCAAATGACTTGTCCAAAATTATGCAACAAGTTTGCCATAAAGCCAGGGTTAGAACTCAGTATACCTGACTCTCAGTCTAGTGTTCTTTCCAATAGTGGTAGAACTTACCACTATTAAGGTGAGGTGAGGGGCAAAGAGATGTCATTGACCCTCTTCCAATCAATCTGGGAAGACTACGTGGAGATAGGATTTCTGGAGTTGTTTGAAAATTGGGAGAGAGAGAGAAACTGGCAGGCTGGCGAAAAATCCTTCTGGGTACAAGACTGAAGATGTGTTTGGGAAGAAAATGAGCAGATGTAGAGTCATTTAGTCAGGTGTTCCTGGATGCATAGGGAGTTAGTTGCCTGGGAGAAAGGAGAATAGGGAGTTGAGGGCAAGCCAGAGTACTCTTATGATGGACTTTGAAGGGTAGGCTGCCATTGCTCTCTGAATATCCCAAAGGATTAGGGTTGTGATTGGTGGGAAAGGACTGAGGAACCCTCTGTTAATTTAGATAGATTTTATTAAGCATGCTTTTCTAACATGACTCAAAAAACTTTTCCCATCTTCCCTTTCCATATACTTCAGATTTCACCATCAAGCCCTTGTAGAGTTAAAGATCCTAGAAGCCCTCCGAAAGAAAGATAAAGATAACACATACAATGTGGTTCATATGAAGGAATTCTTTTATTTCCGGAATCACCTCTGCATTACCTTTGAACTTCTGGGGTAAGCTGTCTTTTCTGTTTCCTTTTTTCTTGGTTGGAGATGGGCTTAACCTAAAGAAGGAGGGATTAAAGTTAGAGCTGACTCTGAGTTATGTTAAAATATCTCTCTGATCTTTTTTCAAGGTAAATTTTTTTTAAAACCCTTACTTTCCATCTTAGACTCAATAATCTATTTTGGTTCTAAGGCAGAAGAGAGAGGTAAGGACTAGACAATGGGAGTTAAGTGACTTGCCCAAGGTCATACAACTAGAAAGGATCTCTGGCCAGATTTTAATTCAGGACCTCTAGTCTTCAGGCCTGGCTCAGTGGATACACATATTTTAGAAATAAGAGGTTCAGTGTAATGGAAATAAAACTTGATTTAGCATCAAAGGGCTAAGTTCAAATCCCAGCTCCATTATTTACTACTTGTGTGAACCTGGACAAGTTAGCAAACCTCTTTGGTTTTCATTCAAGTTGTCCAATATCTTTGAAGCATTGCATATACTATCAGACTTTGTTGATGTGTTGGTTTGGCTGAATTGCTTCTTTGATACTTTTCTTTTATTAGCAGTATTGAAAGGGTTGATTTGGTGATCAGTATTAATCTGTTGCTCATATCTGACCCTCCCCCAACTATTGACTCCTTGTCCAGATGGGATTTCCCAGTATTAAGCAGTTTCTTCACTCTGGGAATTGGTATCAAAGGATGTGGAATTCTCATTATCTTCTGGAACTTCTAGCCCCAGACAACACTTCTGACTCTGTGTAAGGTCTATCTCTGTCACTTTTCTGAGGATGTTTCCCAGCTCAGTTGCTCTCTCTGAACTATGTTTCTAGTAAGTATAACCTGCTTGTTAGTGGCTAGTACTGTTCATAAAGACAAAGTGAACATTTAAAATGGGGAAAGATAAACAAATTTTCTCTTCCTGCTCTTCTCCAGCCCCTCAACTTCTATACCTAGAGAAAAAGTTTTCAATTTTCATGAAGGAAATCTAGAAGGGAAAAGAGAAATGGGATTACCTTCCTGGGTTACTTATTGAGAGAAGGGGGTCAGCAACATAACTTTTGTTCTGATATATTGCCACTGAACCCAAGAAACTTTACCCTTTCTTTGTGGCAGTTTCCTTTGGCTTCTCTTCTACTCTCTCAGTCCCATGTAACTTTCTACAGCACCCTTTCCCTATCTCCATGCTTTTGCTTGTCCTGTCAGGAGCTGAATTCCTCCTTGACTGTCCCTCCTGACTTTTAAAGGTCATTATGAGACATGATCTACCATTTTTCATTCAATCTTCTTGCCTTTCTGATCTTTCAAGGGATTGATGATGTACCTCATGAAGAAATGAGCTCCCATAGCTGGATCCTTCACAGTTGTTTTACCACTTCCTTGTTTGCTCCTTTTTTGAGATTAGATCCTAGATTTTTAAGGACCACATTCTTACTTTTTTTTTTTTTAAGGGATAAGTAGGTGGCTCAATGGACTGAGAACCAAGCCTAGAGATGTGAGGTTTGGACTCATCTTCTGGGGAAGGCACTTAAATCTAATTGCCTACCCCTTACCACTCTTCTGCCTTGGAATCAATACTTACTAAGATAAAGTTTGAATTTTAAAAAATTAAAAGGGACAACTCTTTGGGGAAGACATATAATTGGGCATTAAGGTGAGGTGAAAACAAAGTAGAGTAAAAAAAATTTAATCCTGTAAGTCCTGTCTACATTTTTTCTGACTTAAACTGTGTTTTCCCCTCTTCCTCAGGATTAATTTATATGAGTTGATGAAGAATAACAGCTTTCAGGGTTTCAGCCTGACTGTAATTCGGCGCTTCACAGTCTCAGTTCTGAAGTGTTTGCAAATGCTGCATGTAGAGAAAATCATTCACTGTGATCTGAAGCCAGTGAGTACCTTTTTTCCACAAACCCTTTTTTTCCTGACCATTCACCCCTAAATTTGAACAGACATCTATCTGACTTTGGAACTATGGTGGCAATTGAGGCTGGAAGCCAATTGCTCATTTTTTAAAAATCTTTTTCTTCATATAGTTTGTTTTCATGTAATAAACTACCCAAACCCTCAAATTCCTCATTAAATATGCTGCCCCAAAAGGGTTGAGTAAAACTACTGACTAGTGTGTTTTTGACTGTTAAAATGTTATTTTCCACCAATGTGTGGACATGTGAATGTTGGTGAACAGCAAGAGAGAGTAGTTCCATTTTTGGGCTTACTGATGACATAAAGAAGGGGCGAATGTTTAAACTTTAACCATTTAGAACCAACATTTTCCACTGTCTTTGTTCTGTTGTTGACAAACACACATATATACACAACACAGTTAGGTAACGATATAAGGATGGTAGGTTCTAAGGGTCATATAAATGGTTTATGCAATAGGTGTTCAGAGAATGGTGGTCTGGAGTAGCCATGGAAGGCCTGTTGTAAAAGATGAATTGGAGAGCTATCCTGAAAGATGGATAGGATTTGGCTATGTGGAAAATAAGACAGAAAGTTTTCCTATTGAGGAGAATATTACTGAAATGTTACATGTATTTCATTTCTACTCTAGGAGAACATTGTTCTATACCAAAGGGGCCAAGTATCAGTTAAAGTTATTGACTTTGGCTCAAGCTGCTATGAACATCAAAGAGGTGAGATTCTTTACTAGTTTCCTCATTGAGATTCCTTCATTTTCCTTGTTTCTTTCCCTGTTTCCCTGTTTCTTTCTTTGCTCTGTGTCTTAACACATATCTGTGTAAACCACTGGCTTTTGGGTATTTCTTTCCATCCTAACAGCCCCAGTCAAAACCTCTCCTGACCCATGGTGGCAGGATGTCTTCCTGGTAGACACAGAGTATGTTTGGAGAGGGGTCGGAAAGGAGTAGGGAAATGACAAAAAGTTTAGGGAAGAAAGGAGACCATCTCTGAGGAAATGTGAACAGATGGGAGAATTATTGAACCTGTTGGGATGAACCGAGGGTGCAGAATGAAGCGGATAACTCGGTGATCTTTCTATCTCCAGGCAGTGGTTTGGAAATACTGATTGACTGCTAAAGAACTGTCATTGATTCAGCAAATAACGATAACAATAAGATACCTCACATTTGATATTATCCCTCAGATTGGCCACATAGCTACTGGTGAGCTTGGCAGGGATAGGGAGGCACAGAAAGGAAAATATATTGAACTCATCTAATTAGCGTTATTTATGATATAGGATACATTTATTGCAAAATTAGACAAAGTAATTCAGACACTCAATCTCATTTAGAGAGAAGGTGGAGTAAGCTTTGGCTAGCAGAACTCTTAGCAGAATTACTAATGGGCCTCTGCATCGTGCCCAGTGTACTGGACTCTACAGAACTGGGTGAAAAGGAGACATCTAATTGAGAGCCAGGCCTAGAGACGGGAGGTCCTGGGTTCAAATTTGGCCTCAGACACATCCTAGCTGTGTGACCCTGGGCAAGTCACTTAACCCCCATTGCCTAGCCCTTACCACTCTTCTGCCTTGGAGCCAATACACAGTATTGGTTTGGTTTGGTTTGGTATGGTTTAAAAAAAAAAGAAAAGAAAAGGAGACATCTAGCAGGATATAGCTGTCTCACTTCTGAATGTCCTGTCCTTTTCTCAGGGTGAGGATGGAAGGGTACCACCAATGTGCTCATGAATAGCCTATCGACCAGAACAGCTTTGCTTAAGCTCTTAAGAGTGAGACAGGGACTTAGTAGATAAAACTCTGGTCTCGGACTTGAGAATGTCTGAGCCAAATCTTAGATGCTTAGTAACTGTGTGACCCTGGGCAAAGTTAATGAACCTTCAACCTGAGTTTCCTCATCTGTAAAATGGGGATAATAATAGTATCTATCTCACAGGATTGCTACGAGGATCAGATGAGATCACATGAATGAGACATTTTTTAAGCTTTAAAGTGCTATATAAATGCTAGCTATTGTTGTCATTTCTTATTATTAGTTGAGATCTTTTCTCTAGGAACTTTAGGGGTCTAGAATGAATAGTATATGCCTACCAAACTAATGTTTATGGCATTAGTACTAATTGCTGTTTCTCACATATTTATACTGGGCTTTATGATTTATAAAGTGCTTTTCCTCCCAACAGAACAAGTGTTATCACCACCATCTTAGATGTGAAAAGAAAGGTACAAAGCTAATAACTGGATTTCAACTAGGTCTTTATGTTTGTGCAGGGGTGGGTGGGCAGTGGACCCAAGACAGATTCTGTTGGGCACAGATGGTGCTCCTCTTTCTCTAGGTTAATTGGTGAAGGGGAGGAGAAGGGGATGTGTGTGTGTGTGTGTGTGTGTGTGTGTGTGTGTGTTGTGTGTGTGTGTGTGTGTGTGTGTGTGTGTGTTGGCCAGCAGAGGGTGCTGGTTAACCAGCTCTGGGTTCCACCTCCTTTTCCCCCAGTCCCTGACAAAGAGGTGGCCCTTCTCCTTTTCAAGGCCAACCTATACCTTTGTGTAGTCCCATCTTCTTCTATCTTCTCTAGCAGAGTGCATCCTCAATCACTCCTTTTCTTTTGAATCTTCACCTTCTCCAAATAACTGATTTCTTTTCTTTTCTACTGTTTTCAAACATGATGAAGTCTCCACCACCTGTAAACAACCTTCTACTGGTCCCTATCATCTTCTCAAACAATATCTTCTCTCTCTCCCTCTGGAAAAAGCTCTCTGTACTTGCTCTTTCTATCTCCTTTCCTCTCACTCCTTTGCAATGTGGCTTCTGGATTTATCACTCAACTGGAATTGTTTCCTCCGAAATAAGCAGTGATCTTAGAATTTCTAACCCGACATGGCTTTTACTTCTCCTCCTAGAGTTTCAGTGGGCAAACCTGGGGGTGGGGGGGGATAGGGGAATTTCATTTTAATACTGTAAGACTTAATCTTTCAACCAGTGTGTTCCTTCCAATATCATTCAACCAGTTAATATGTCCCCAGTATAACATCATTATCAATTAACCAATTAACATTGATTGGTTTTTATGAAGTAATATTTCCTGAGAAGGGATCACAAGGATAGTAGTAAAAAAATTTACCCCTGCACACCAAAGCAGCACTTCCCACTCTACATACAAGCTTAGTCTCTGGGGGAAATCCACCCAAAGTGCCATCTCTAGAATAAGTTCAAGACCTCCACCAAGTTTACTTCTGGATGTGGTAGAGTTGATGAACCAGTTGCTCCCTTGCTAGAGGGACATGATGTCAGTGTTTCAGCTGCTGGTTCAATTCACTTCTGTGCTGGACTAAGCAGGTTGCTCCTCAGGGCTGACTCCTTAGCAAACTTGGCTGCTAGGGCTACCACTAGACTCCAGCCTTTGAAACCTGGCCTATTCCATCTCTGAGATTCATCCACCTAAGATTAGGAAAGAATAAAATACAACTAAGACAAACTGTTGGCATCATTAGTTTATGGTCATGTGGCAGCCTGGATGGAGAGAGAGTTATGACAGAACCTGCTATGGCTACTACTGCTACCTCTTCTCTCCATCCAGAGCCCTCTAGCATTTCCTCTTCTTTCTCACTCAAAAGCCACTAAGGAAAAGACAATTCACGTGTTCAGGTTACTTGTTTGTATGCATGCTTAGTTTCAACTCAGCAATTCAAAGGCTTTTCATTACCACACTGAAAGCTGGTAGGAAACCAACAAGAGATAGTCATTAAATAGACCTGTATATACTCCAAATCAGGAAAAGAAAGGAAGGGCTGAAGGATCCCTCCATCCCACATTTTTAGAAGCAGGCTCACTCAAACCTCCATGTGGATTACCAACAGTCAGAACAAGTTGGTCTCACATTGGCCAGTTCTCTCCTCCATCCCCTACCCGACACAATGACTATAATGATGTAAATGAAAAGATGGCTTGAACTCTGAGTAATGGAAAAATAAATGAAAGTCCTAAAGAGTAGGGAAAAGCCTGTCATCTAGTCCTGGAAGAGAGCTAGGGGACTACTATGATGAAATGCTGTTTACATTATTCGACAGGTTTTTTGTGTGTCAGATGGTTTTCTTTGTCATGAAGGAGGAGAATTTGTCTGCACATGTGGGAAATGACGGTGGTGTAAAAACAAATGGCATCAATAAAAATATTTTTCAAGAAAGCACTGATCATGCCAGCATGGCTTCATTATGAATAGATTGTCCCAGACTAATCATATTTCCTTTTTTGACAGGACTACTAGGCTGATAGATCATAGGACTGCTGTAAGGTATAGTTTATCTAAATTTTGCACAGCATTGAACAGAGACTCTTATGCTATTCCTATATAAAAGATAAAGAGGTGTGACTAGAAAAGAGTACAACTAGATGCTTTCATATATATTTGAATTTCTGGATCCATGGATGAGGCACTTAGGATAAGATACATCTCAGCTTTTAATGTCAAAGGAGGTTTCATGTGGAATGCCAAGGAATCTGTGCTCAATGCTGTGTCACTAACATTTTTTTCAATGACTTGAAGAAATCACCAATAACATGTTTTTTTTTTTTAAATCAAATTGCATATCATACAAATCTGGGAATGATGTTGAATGGCAATCAGGATCCAAAATAATCTTGGCAGGCAAGAATGTTGAACCAAATCTAGTAAAGTGAAATTTAATAGAGATAAATGTAAAGTTTTAGATTTGTATTCAAAAAATGAATTTTGCAACCTCAAGATAATGGATATATGGTTAGGTAATAGTAATTCTTCTGAAAAACATCTGGGGGGCCTAGTAGAATTCATGTTGATTGTATCACAGCAATATAAGTATGACATTTAAAAAGCTAATGCAGTCTCTGAGTACTTTAAAAAAGGCATAGTATCTAGCACTACTAATAATTAACATTAAGGCTTATGAAGTTTTTTAGATACATTATTTCATTTTCACCTCCCAATTTCCCTGTGAGGTAAATACCACAGTTATTATCCCCATTTTACAAATGAGGAAATTGAGGTTGAAAAAAATAATATCAACTTGCCCACAGACTCAGAACTTAAATATCCGAGGTGATATTTGAACCCAGGTCTTTCTTATTCCATTCCATCCATTCTAACCATGCCTCTATCTACTATCCATTCTGCTTCTTGGTTATACTGCCTTCTCATGGGTAATCGACTAGGGAAGTGACAAACCTGTTATAGACAAATTCATGATATTATAGAAATCTGAGCACTGCATTTTATTCTATTTTATTTTTAAAATTTTGTTTAGAATATTTTCCCATGGTTACACGATTCATGATTTCCCCCTAACTCCTTCCCTCCTTTCTCCTGGAGATGACAAGCAATTCCACTGGGTTATACATGTTTCATTGTTCAAAACCCATTTCCATGTTAATCATATTTGTAGTAAAGTGATCCTTTAATATCAAAACCCTAATCATTTCCCCATTGAACCATGTGATTGATCATGTGTTTTTCTTCTGCATTTCTGTTCCCACAGTTCTTTCTCTGGATATGGATAGTATTCTTTTTCATAAGTAGCACTTCATTTTAGGAAGGGCATTGATAATCTGGAGACTGTTTAGAGGAAACCAAGATGGTGTCGAGTTTCAAGAACTTGTCATATCACGTTCAATCAACTAACTAAAGGAATTAAGAATCTTTAGAATGGAGAAGAGAAGACTTAGAGAAGAACATAAGAGCAATTTTCAAGTAGTTGAAAGGATAGGGATTAGACTTTTTATGATCTATGGATTTCAGTGCGAAGAACTAGTAACAATGAATGGAAATTGGAGAGGTACATACTCTGACTTGATCTAAGGATAATAACCAAGGTAGGAATATGAAGAAGACTTCATAAAGGATATTAGTCTGGGTGAAAGAGGTTTTGGAGCAGAACTGGGAGAAGTAAGGGTGAAGTTTTAGGAGCAGATATGGATATGCTACTTGAATTTTATACAAATGAGACTGAAACAAGATAACTAGTATTGGAGACCCAAGTGAAAGGGAGACTACTGTGGGATACTCTTGGCAGAAATTAATCAATAAAAAACTTGCTAAATTATTTTTTTCTGACTTTGTGATAGATTAGAATTAAGGACCTTAGTGTTTTAGAGTGTGACTCCAGATGTTCTCTCTCCTAGAAAAGTTTTGGCTCCCGTGATCATAGGAAGACTTCAAATCTTTGTGAGCTTGGCAAACATTTTTGATTATGTGTTCCAGAGGTGATACATTAAGGGTTATGGTGGCAAGCAGTATGAATAGCTCCTCAGTACCACTGAAAACAGATTAAAATGTAACTGGAAAATGTTCAACTAATAAAATACATTACAATGTAAATAATATTAATTCATAGTTTTATAAGTAAACATGTAACCACAGGGAACATTTCTGTTTCAATTTAATAGCATTGGTATACTGTATCAATAAACTATTTTGAGCACCGACCCTCAATATGTATTTATTTATTTGTGATATCTATGATGTACTAATAGGTATATTGTATAACTTGGGAAAGAAATAGACATTTTAAAAAGGAGATAAATAGGGAATATTATTTGATAGATTCAATAGGGAACCACTAAACTTTATTGAGTAAGAAAGTAGAAAATCATTTTGTCAGCTTTGTGAAAGATGGATTAGAGTGGGGAAAGACTGGAGCAGGAAACCCAATTAGGAGGCTACTGCAGTAGTCCAGGAGAACGGTGATGGGCTGTATTAGTAGAAAGCAGAAGACAGATGTGAGAGATGTGAAGGAGGTAGAAACAAGGTTTGTCAATTAACTGTTTGGAAATATGGGATAAGCAGGAGTGAAGAGCTGAAGATGACACTGAGATTGTCATCCTATTTGACTGGAAGGATGACCTTGCCTTTAACTAAAGTAGGAAAGATCAGAGGGGAGAGATGATTTCAACCTATCTGTGCCTTCTTATCCTATGCTATTCACTCTATCCCACCTAAAACTGTCCTTATTTGAAAAGTGAGGGGGTTGGACTAGAGGACATCTATGGTTCCTTTTTAGTTCTAAATCTCTGACCCTATGGTCATCTGACTCCACTTCATTTCTTTCTTTTTATCTTTTCCCTCTTCCTCCTTTTGCTTCTTTTCCTCCCCTTCTTCTTCCCCTTATAAATTTTAAATGGTTCTCTAGAATAGAAGTAAACAACCACCAAAGATTTTGGAGAAGAGGATTAGTCTTACAACCTACCAACCCCACTAAGGAAGATTTCTTGAAGAAAGGCGTGGTAAAAGATTAAGAATAGTCCCACAAGTAGGCTCATGTCTTTCCCCCCATAGTGTACACTTACATCCAGAGTCGTTTCTACCGTTCCCCGGAGGTGATTCTGGGCCATCCCTATGACACCGCCATTGACATGTGGAGTTTGGGCTGCATTCTGGCAGAGCTGTACACTGGCTACCCACTTTTTGCTGGGGAGAATGAAGTAGAACAGCTGGCCTGCATTATGGAGGTGAGGCATGAGAACCCAGGGGGTTGGGCTTACCATCCACCATACAAAGGCAAACTTAGACTGAACACTTTTGTCCCAACATCAAGGGCTGGGGTATTTCCTTCTGCTCAAGGTCTTGAGGAGATAGGTTAGGATGAAACCTGGACCAAGAAATCAAGTTCCCTCTAAAGCTTTTTTGGCCCTGATGCTGACCCATTGGCCCAAAAACCTTGAAATAAGAGATCACTTAGTCGTCACTCCTTGGGGTATCTGAGTCATTGAACCTCTCCTGACATCTTTGGGAATGGGGGAATGTCAGGATGAGGAACCCAAGTATACTGAAGTACACCAAAGTACACTTTGCATGCAAAGACATGTAGGTAAGTGGTCCTTTAAGCTGCTTCATCTCCATGCACCTCTCTGGAGCTGGGGGTTAGCATCTCTTCAGAACAATTTGTAAGTGCTGATTTTTGTGTTCTTGACTTTATTCTTGGTAACCCCAATAAGGGTGAATCTACTTTGTATTGTCTGTTGAAGGTGCTGGGTCTACCACCAATCTACTTAATTCAGACTGCCTCCAGGAGGCAAACATTCTTTGGTAAGTACCTATGTTCACTCTCCTTTTCAGGGCATCCATTGATGATGTAAGATATTAAGGATCTTTAGGAAGCTTTCTATTCATTCAAAAGAAACTTATTAGGTACCCATTATATATAAGGCAACATTGACTAAACATTTTTTTAAACTTGCCTTCTGTCTTAGAATTGATACTAAGTATTGGTTCCAAGGCAGAAGAGTGGTGAGGACTGGGCAATAAAGGTTAAGTGACTTGGCCAGAATCATGTGTTAGGAAGTATCTAAGGCCAGATTTGAACTGAGGATCTCTCTTCTTTAAACTTGGCCCCCTATCCACTGAGCCACCTAGTTGCCCCAACACTAAAATTTGCAGAGCATCTTCATTGAGGAAATCATGGGTCTGGACCAAAGAAAATGTAATCTACTGTGTGAGCCATTGGGGGGAAGGGAGATACAAAGACAAATTAAAGTCATACATAGTCCCTGCCTTTGAACTCACAATCCATATTCTAACTCTTGTAAAAGTTAACTGATCCTTTGGATTCCTACTCTAAAAAGCAAAACCACACTGAATATTTTTCTTTGGAATGATTTCAAATCAGAGTGAAAGTGGGACCTTATGGGGAGGGAAGGGGTTACCTGATAGGTGGAGCTGTTGCAAGTCTATGTAGGGAAGTCCAGGACATATTCTGGGATGAACTTAACCAGAGGTGTGCAATTGGTAAATAAAGATGAAACAGAGCTGGAAATTTTGCATAATGGGTATCGAAGTTATGTTAATGCTTCCTATGTATGTGTATGGCAATATTAAAATTATAAGTTGTAAAAATAATATCATCGATTGAGGGAGTCTTAGGAATCACAGGTCTTGCCAAAATAAACGAATGAATGAATGAATGAATGAATACCACGATATGAGTCATTGTAAGAGATATAAGAGATATAAAGGTTGTGATTGAAGGAGATATGTTGTGTGATTTTTCAGGGAATATCAGTGGAAAGCCAGTACAGTCCTAAACCTTCTATACTATGCCATCAGTTTCTTACAGAACAATCTGAGTAGTATTTTCCTTCCTTCCCATTCGGTAACAATCAATTATCAAAGAGAATTAAGGGAAAATGAGAAGTAGTTTCTCATTTAGGAAGGGTAGAAGGCTTTGGAACTAGACCCTTTAAGGACTGAAATTTTACCCTTCCATACTGAAAACTTTAAATGCTAGGAGCATTCAGAAGTAGTTTCATGGAAGGACATTGAAAAGGGTCTGCTTGTTTTGCCTCAGCCTGAGCCCCATCCTGCAACCTGTAGGCACAATTTCGATATGCTCTGCTACTTGCTCTGTGACCTCAAGCCAATAATTTCACTGCCCTGGGTCTCACTTTCTTCACTGTAAAATGAGGGGTTTGGATTTAACAGTTCCTAGGGTCTGTTCTAGTTCTAAATCCTATGATCCTGGGGAGATGGCAGCGGTAATGGTGGCAGGAGGCCTATACCACCTATTTGAGCACAGCAGAAGTCGAGATGTTACTTCATGTGTGAAATTGAAAGGCCTTTTTGATATAGTAGAAACATGACTCAATATGGAGTTAGGTAATAAAGGTTTTAATGCCATCTCTTCTGCTTTAGTTCCTGTGTCACCCCCGGACAAACCACTCACTTTCCAAATACATATAACATTTGGAGATTTGCTGGTTACTTTCCTTAGCCTCTTTTGGACCCTAATTTCCTCATCTATAAAAAATGGTGAGGTTGGACTTTAAGACCCCTTCTAGCACTAGATTCTGTGAATATGCTAAAAGACACATTCAGCCTGGAAATTAAACCCAGGAGCCAAAACCCATAAGAAACCAGAAGGGATTGAAATTAGGCAAACAGTTGCTAGAATATGAGAGGGGGAAATTGCCTATAAAAGAGAGATTGGCAATTTCAGTCTAGTAAAATGGGCATTAATGGATACCTACTATGTCCAAAGAACTGTGCTAGGTTCCAGGAAACAAAAAAAAATGAAAAGTCTCTGACCTCAAGGAGTTTACATTCTATAGCATGTGAAAAGATCAATATAGATCCAATTTGATGAAAGGATACTAACAGCTGGGAGGCTCAGAAAAGGTTTGCCATCAGAGATGGCACATGAACTGATTTTAGAAGTAAGCATTGTAGGATTGTAGGATGTGTTGGTGATGAGAGAGTGCCTTCCAAGCCTGCAACTGACATCAGTGGAAATTCAGGTGTTAGCTTTGGAGTTAGGGGATGTGAGTTCAAACTCTGGTTATTCATTCTACTTCAACCTCTGTGCCTATGGCTCTCTGGGTCTATTTCCTCATCTATAAACTGAGAGGTGAGCCCTAAGTTTCCTTCTAATGTCCTAAGTCCATGATACTTTGTTAAAGACATGGAAGCATGAGATACAGTGCTAAGTTTGAGGAAGAGTAAGTCAGACACTTTGACTGTGTAATAAGGAGTATTTAATGAAGGAGTGTGATATAAAATAATGTCTGGAAAGTTTAGGTTGGAGGCAGGCTGTAAAAGACTTTAAATGCCAAGCACGGGGCACTTAGTGGTTTTTCTTAAAGGAGAATGCTTGAGCAGGAAAATGCTATGATCAGACCTACACTGTAGGAAGATTATTTTGGCGATGCTATGTAGTATAGATCGGAGAGAGAGACATCATTAGAGGAGGCTACTGCAAGCAACTAGATGGGAGGTAATGAGGGACTGAACTACAGTGATGGCTTTTTCAGATACCACGTATGTGGTGGAGGAAGAAACCACAATATCTGACATCTGGCTGGCTAGATGGAATAAAGAGTTTAGGATAGTCCTGAAATTATAAACCTAGGAGCCAGGAAAGATGGTGGTACTTTCAATAGAAAATAGAGAAGTTTGCAGGAGGAATAGATTTGAGGGGAAGAAAATGGAGTTTGGTTTAGAGAGCATGAGTTCGGGATTTGCTTGAAGATGTCCAGCAGGATGTTCAGATTGGAGCCCAGGAGAAAGACTGGGACTATCATCAAATTCTAGGTAATACAAAGCAGAATGACAGTTTATACATGTTTATTCATGCACACATGTATATATGCACACATTATTCTTATGCATGTATATTAATAAAGGGGCAAATATCCTAGTCATGTGTCAAGAATGAATTATCATAGATGGGCAGTCAGATTGTTCAGTGGTACCCTTAATTTGACAGGAGAAAGTAAAGAGGGCATCTAGAATTTTGAGGGGAACCTCTGTAGTAAACTTTTGGGAGAACAAATGGAATAGTTGCCCATAATAGGAAGGTGTGGTTGGGTTTTGATCCACATTATTAGGAGGAAATTCCTAAATTGATGAGACCACTTTTCATGTGTGCAAATCATGTATATGCACACATATATGTATATCTACATGGACATATGACTCTCATATATGATTTTCATCTTGGATGGGATCTTGGAGGCTAGTATCTTTGTTATATGGATGAAGAAACTTGTGAGAAGATGACTTCACCAAGATTACACAGGTAATATATAGTATCACCAGGAATCAAACCAACATTTTCTGAATATAAATCCAATGTACTTTTCATCGCACCATAATTAGGGGTCATCTAGTCCAGCAGCAGCATCACATAAATGAGGAAACTTTGACTAGGGAGGATAAGTGACTAGCCCAAAGTCTTAGCATCATAACTAGGGTAGGACAACTTGGGTGCCAAATTTTAGGGAAATAGCATGTGGAGTTCTTTAGCAAATAGCAACTATTTAGTAAGAATAATCATCTAAAAGAGAAAGCAGCTAAATATCATACTTCCTCCCTTCATCCACCCTCCAACACCTAGTGGCCATGCAATAGGTGAGCTCTTCCCCAGCCTGATCCTGTCCTCATGTCACCTCATTAGTGATGTTTTGTTCTTCACCCTTAAGGCTAATAGTCCCAATCTCCCCCTCACAAAGCCTACCCCATGGGCCTGTGCTGCTTCTGCCATGTTTTGTGGCAGAATCAGTTATAGCTTTTCTTAGGATCACACTCAAGAGTAGCCTAAGGTTTTTAACTCAGGCCATCTGATATAAAAACTTTTCCCATTAAACTATATTACATTTCAATTAAACTGAAAAGGTAATAATTAAGTATTTACCAGGTGAAATGCTTCTGGCATATGATTGCTGTTTTTAAATCCTACCCTACTCACATGATTTCACATTCATAACTCAATTATATGTGCTGATGATTAGGACCAGTATTCAATAAGCTGAGTTATCTTCAAAATCGTGCTTTGGTTAAGTTAGTTTTAAACTTGAAGTGCATTCCTTGAACATATAGCACCTGCTGGAAGGAGTGAAGGGGGGGATAGTGATGGTACAAGGGAGGTTCAGAAGTTTGTTGGGTGTCACTAAAATGCCATGATTCAAAATTTGCTCTGTGTGTGTGTATTTGTGTACTTACTCACTTACAAATATGGGTACTTGTGCTGGGCATGGGTAGCGGGTGGTGAAGGTGGAGCTTCCTAGAATGAATTGAGTAACTAGGTCTAATGGGTGGAGATTAATTAGATAATTAATTAAATATAAGTCTCTGACTAGCTACAGAAGATCGGGTACCCAGTTGGGAGAACAGTTGGGAGAATGTTTTAACTGTGAGGAATAATTATACCTGGAACTAAAAACAGAATGTTGTATCTCTAAAGATTCCAAAGGTTTTCCTAAAAATATAACCAACAACAGGGGGAAAAAAAGATATCCAGACTCCAAGGATCTTACTACAGTGCTGAAAACCTGTGATACCGGCTTTCTGGACTTTCTGAAAAAGTGCTTGATGTGAGTTGTTTGGAGCATCTTTGCCTCAGCTTTTGCTCTTTAATTTTGTTACCATGGCCCTCCTTCATAGCTGGGCAGAGTAGGGGCTAGGAAATATAGACTGCATCCTGATTTCCCCTGGTACCTGGGTTCAAGTCAAGTTCTTAAAGTCTCCTCTGTGTCAATCAAATGACCATAGAATTGAATGTTAGCCTATTCAACAAAAGCAACAGTTCTAGGTTACCTTGTTAGTTCTTTTGCTTTCTTTACTCTTGACCTTATGCATTTTCCAGGGGAAGGACTGACCCATTGACCCAAGGTGCTTCATAGCTATTGGAAGAACCATTTTAATTGCTTGCATATGGCAGGAACCAATAATCATAGAATCTTAGGAACTAGGAACTGTCTAGTTTGCCAGGCATGGCAAAATGACAAGTTTCCTTGTCTTGTTTTCACTGAGATAAGGAAACACATTCCAAAGAGAACTGCAGATCACATGTTTTAATGTTTTGAAATTTACAAATTGCTTTTCTTTGAAGTATCTAGTGAAGGTGAAAAAAGTATTATTACCTCTATCTTACAGATGAAAAATCCAAGATTCGGTAACATTAAGTGACTAGCTTTAAATCACACAACCAGTATGTATTGGCAATGAGACTCAAACTTCAGGTCATTTGGCTCAGAATCTAGTTAACTTTTTATTTTTGTTTGACACCTTTGAATTCTTTGGGATGAAGAATTACCAGTAAAGGAACTCCCTTTGCTGATAGAGATCAGTAATTCACCTGGTAATTATACACGAATAATTAGTGTGTGTCAAGAGATAAGACTTAACTCAGATATTCCAGGTTCAAAAGCCATCTCCCTACTTACAATACCACTCTCCCTTTCTTAATTTTTTATTATACCACATGATGTTAGTGCCATTATTTTTGTCAGTAGAATAGGTGTAGGTTCATCTCATTGAACAGTGACACAAATATCTAGGATATCTTTTTTTTGTTTGTTTTTTTGCAAGCCCTTACCTTACATCTTAGAATCAATACTGCATATTGGTTCCAAAGCAGAAGAGAAGTAAGGACTAGGCAATGGGGATTAAGTGACTTGCCCAGGGCCGGACAGCTAGAAAGTGTTTGAGGCCAGGTTTGAATCCAGGACCTCCCATCTCTAGGTTTGACTCTTAAGCCACTGAACTACCTCCATGGCCCATGTCTGGGATATCTTGCTGGCTCAATCCTGGACCAGAAAAAAAAAATTATGTGGTTTCTCCATCTGTGTATCAGCTTCCCTAGGTATAGAATATAGGTATATTCCAAGTATAGAATAAAGAGGGAGACTGTACCCTCCTCTCCTCTTAAGGAAGCTAGAGTAAATGAGCCTAACTTTCACTAACTACAATGAAACTAAACTTTACTTAGTTGGAGGTCTGATAGCCTCTACAAGCAAATGACTTCACCTCTAAGCCTCAGTTTCCTCATCTGTAACAAGAAGGGGTTGTATTAGATGAGTTTCCCTAGGACCCTTTAGATTAGATGACCACTAGTTTACTAAAGTAATTTTAGAAGATCACTAGAGATCAACTAAGAACTCTACAACTGAAGAGCTGAGAATTTAGAAATAGCAATCACAAAAATGTTATGAAATCCATTCCCTAAAATTCATGCAATTCATTTATACTAGAGGCATTTATTTCAATCTTTATTCTTGGTCTATTTACTCTAATTTTAATAAAGCTTCAGACCTGGTTTTCTAGACTCAAACTTATCAAAAACATAGTAGAAGTTGGCTAAAGGATGGTTCTGGAGCAGAGGTTCTTAAACTGGGATCTGTGAATTTGTTTTTAATTTTTTGATAACTATTTTAATAGAATTTGTTTCCTTTGTATTACCTATGTATTTAATTTTATTTAAATAATATAATTTATAATAAAATTGAATATTTTACTTTTAAAATATCCTTCTGAGAGGAGACCAAAATGATAGTAGTCTGGGGTCATTCACTTATTTGATTGAAACTTCTGTTATAGAATTGATGCCAAGTATTGGTTCCAAGGCAGAAGAAGAGTAGTAAGGGCTATAGGCAACTGACATTGACTTGCTCCAGGGGTCATGCTAGGAAATATCTGAGGCCAGAATCGAATCTAGGACCTTCCATTAAATAGGCCTGGCTTTCTATCCACTGTGCCGCCTAGCAACCCCATAAGAAAAGCAGGATAGAGTTGTGATAACAGGGGGGTAATTTAGCCTAGGAACGTCTCTGGAGGCATTCCTATATTAACTATAGTGCAGTAACTAATAGAGATTCATAAGGATGATCTTGAACCACTAAGAAAAGATTAAATTACATTCACTATAATTTCTCTAAAAATTTTTTTAACCTTTATCTTCTGTCTTAGAATCAATATTAAGTATGGGTTCCATAGCAGAGGAGTAAATAGTAAGGGCTAGGAAATAGGGGTTAGGTAACTTGCCCAGGAAGTAATTTGTCTGAGGGCACATTTGAACCCAGGACCTCCTGCCTCTAGGCCTGGCTCTCTATCCACTGAGCAGCCACCTAATTGCCCCCCTAAAATCTCTTCAGGCAGATGTGTAGAGGAGGATGTATTCTGCTTTGGTAAAATTGGCAAAATTTTAATTTTTAACATTAAAAGGGGCTAATTTCAATTGTCTAGAAAATTCATGTAGGTAGAATACCTCATTCTCTAACAATGTTAGATAAATGATGTATTACTATACACAATGTGGTAATAAATTTAATATAGAACTTTCTCTAAGATTGGCTCCCAAGAAATCTTACCAGTTATTATTGAATTCAGAACTCAGTTCAGTCAATTGATTTCATGTTCTTGGCTTGGGTCAAATTACATTTTTATAACTTCAGGCTGTCCTAAAATTTTAGGGCAGTTTTAAGCTTTAATAGCTTCAAGAATATACAGTAGAGTAGAGTGTATTGGATTGAAATCATCTGATGGATTTGATGTGACTCATTTATTTTACAGAGTACAATTTAAAAAAATGATTGTCAATGAAATTTGATTCACAAAGGATGTAGGGACAGATAGGTGGCATAATAGATAGAGTGCTAGGATTGGAAGTCAGTAAGATCTGAGTTCAAATATAGCCTTACACACTAGCTGTGTGACCACCCCTGGCAAGTCACTTAACCCTGTTTGCCTCACTTTCCTCAGCTGTAAAATGATAGTATGATAGAACAAACCATTCCAGTATCTTTGCCAAGAAAACCATAAATGGGATCACAAAGAGTTGGACATGCAGACTGGCATCTACAAATATTGACTGTAATCCTAATGCCAATATACCCCTCCACCCTTTCCCAGAAAATGCCTATTCACTTACAGTATCAAAACTTTTCACTTTTAGAGGTCAAAATAAAACCTGCATTTTGTTTTCATGGCTTATGGAGAAACAGTAGAGCTGATTAAGCCTATTATTACATCATTTCTCTATATTATCATTATTATTTTTAAAAAACCCTTTCCTTTCATGTTGGAATCAATACCGAGTATTGGTTTCAAGCCAGAAGAGAGATGGATTGGGGATTAAGTGATTTTCCCAGGGTAACACATCCAGGAAGTGTCTGCGGTCACATTAGAACCCAGGACCTCCATCTCTGGGCTTGGCTCTGCATCCTCTGAGCATCCTCTCTATGTAATTTTTAATATTTGTCATTTCTTGAGTTACAAATCTGATTCAAAAATGTAAATGAAGCCTCTTTGGTGTTTAATGAATGAAATCTTTTAGATGGATTGTATCCTTTCTTATGGAGAGTAGAGATATCCTTTACTATTTCTTTTAAAGATCATATAGGTGAACCTTTGAGAAGCCCATACAACTGGGACCTATTTTTTCTTAACAGGTTGCATAAGTATTTGGTTTATATAACTAGGAGCCATTATCATATTGGTCCAAGTCTTGAATGCACTTCCCTTCTGTCCCCACAAACATACAGTTTATATAAAAGCTGGGTTTTTCATAATTCCAGGATGTTTTTCAGTACACAGAGCTCAATACTCAAGGGAATGTCTTATATTCAAAGAGGCTTCATATTTTAACAGATATAATCCCTATTTTATAATGATAATTTTGAGTTTGAATCCATCTTAAATTAGAAGTATCTTTATGTGTAGGCTATTTTTTAAAGCATTTTAGTATTAAAAAATTGAAAAATAATTCATTCTTTTTGGGGCTTTGCTGGCTTCTAGATGGGACCCTGCTCTTCGAATGACTCCTGACCAGGCTCTCAAGCATGCCTGGATTCAGGAGTCAAAGAGCCTTAAAGCACGGTCCAAAAACCAGAACATGAAGAAAGCCAGCCTCTGCTTCCTTGCAGAAAAGAAGGATAAAGTCCAGCAACCACCCCGCTTGGGAAAATCAGGTGCAGTCCTACAACTTCCTAGTCTGTAGCCCAGAAGTCCAGTGAGTCAGGCACCAGTGGAGGACTTCGGACATAAAGTTCTCTGGACTAAAGTCTTTGCCTAATCAATTCACTGAGTGCCACTTCAATGATTCCAGCCCTTTGCAATTGTCTCTTGAGTCTCGGTCATTCCCGTTTTGTTGCTTTCACCCACCCCATAGCTTATAGCTTCAATGTTTTTGATTTTCCTACCTTTTCCCAGTTAGTATTTTCTCCTTTTTTGGTAAGGTCAACACACATCCCCTCATTCTCAGCTGTTTGAATCCTTATGGAATGGAAACAGCCTGAGGTCAGCAGCTAGGAGGTCTGAAATACTCCCAGCACAGCTAACCACTTTCTGTGGCTCTGGCAAATCAGCTAACCTCTGAGTTTCCTTCTGGAATCATTTACCCTTTATCTCAGAGGATAATTAAGATTAAATTTTTTTTATTTTTATTTTTAGTTCTAAATTCTCTCCCTCCCTCCATCTCCCTCACTCATGAGAAGGCAAGAAATGATACCATTATACATATGAAGTCATGCAAAACATATTTCCATGTTAGCTATGTTATTAAAGAAAAAAGCAATAAAGTGAAAAAATATGCTTCAATCTGTACTCAAGAGTTTTTCTCTCTGGAGGTGGATAGCATTTTTCATCACGAGTCCTTTGGAATTGTCATGGATCATTGTATCGATTAGAGAGAAGAGCTAAGTCATTCACAGTTGAATATTGTTACAATATTGCTATTACTGGGTACAGTAGTCTCTTAGTTGTACTCATTTCACTTTGCATCAGCTCACAGAAGTCTTCCCAGGTTTTTCTGAAACCATCCCCTTCATCATTTCCTTCTGCAAAATTGTACCCCATCATAATCCTATACTGCAACTTGTTCAGCCATTCCCCAATTGATGGACATCCCCCTCAGTTTCTAATTCTTTGCCACCAGAAAAAGAGCTGCTACAAATATTGTCATACATATAGGTCCTATTCCCTTTTCTTTGATCTCTAGGATACAGACCTAGTAGTGGTATTGCTCAGTCAAAGAATACAGTTTTGCAGCATTTTGGGCATAGTTGCAAATTGTTTTCCAGAATGGTTGGACTAATTCACAGTTCCAATGTATTAGTGTCCCTATTTTTCTACACCCCCCTCTAGCATCTGTCATTTTCCTTTTCTGTCACGTTAGGCAATCCAATAGGGTGGGAGGTGGTATCTCCCAAGTTGTTTTAATTTACATTCCTCTAATTATTAGTGATTTAGACTATCACTACCTGTGATGATTTCAATGGTATAGGAAACCCTTGGGTGAGGAAACTATCCCTACTAATGTAGAGAAAAGAGAAACAGCTTTGTAAATTATAAAGTTACTGTAACTTTGTGAAAATGATTTACCATTGCTGCCACTTTTTAAAAGTTAAAAATTATAATAAAAATAAATATTAGCTGCTACTTAATCTTAATTCATTTAAAAAATTAAACAAATCTAATAATCAGATTTTTATTGACATTAAAATTTTTAGTGATAGGATTACTATCTAGAACAGATATGAGGGAAGGGTATTTTTTTTTAATATTGAGAGCCCCTGACAAAATCAATCAAGGGTCACATAAGTATAAAGCCATTTCCTTTAGATTTTGTTCTTTTAGAATGAAATATAAAGTGTTCTGCTTATCATGTAAAACCATGGAGTTTTTCAGTTAAAACACAAATTATTTAAAAATATTCTCTGTCTTAAATAAAACTAGTAAAAAGAGAAATAGGAGAAGGATAAAGAGAAGGGAAATGAATAGGTACAAGAAGAGGAAAAAGTTGCCAAAACGAGTGACCATAAAGGGGAAAGAGATAGATATATGCACAATAATAAAGGGAAACTCAGTCACAGAGAAACAGAGAAGACACATTCACATCAAATGGCCTTTTAGGCTATTACTGTTAAGAACTCTTCAAACTTTGTTGTATTTTTGAAAGCATAGGGCACAAATGTAGCTAAGCTTTTTGGTACTGCTTTTAAGAGGTAGAAGAAATTTGATCCTTAGGTTGCTTCTCCATCCAGACTAGAAGCTGAACTGTCATTGTAGAATGATCATACTATTGTTAGTTATAATTTCCACCACAATTTCCACCCAGAGACCCCACCAGGTGAATACAGGAAGAGCACACTCATATATCAACACTTGTAAATTTATTTTGCCCTTTATCTTTCTTTTAGCAGAAAAGCCCCCCAGGGCAGAGGTCACAGATACAACCAAAGAAGGAGCCACTGAGAGTGATCAACAGCCTGATGACCAGCAGGGCCCTGTTCAACCTTTGGGTGAAGGCAAAATGGAAGTCGCAGGGATAACCTGTGTCTGGTTGCCACCTTTAACAGATGCTCCAGGAAAACTAGAGGCAGATGATGAGGAATCAGAGGAGTGTACAGACTCCGAGGGAGAAAGTAGCAAAGAGACATCTCCCAAGAACTCTACATCCTTTTTACCACCCATTGTATGACCTTCACTGGGGATGGATTCTGTTCCTTTCCACCAGTGATTTATATTAGAGACCAACTCTTATATTGTACAATATTTCAGATTGTTGTTTTTAATTTATATAGGTTCATTAAAAAAATGTCCATTCACACAGCCAGCTGGCATGATTCCTCTTGCTGGGGGTATGATCCCCTTCCCCATAAACAACCCCAACACATACATACGTACAACCAGAGAAGGACCAGTACTTGGGTATTTTTCAACTTGGGTTAGGATTACTTTTCCAGGCCCTATCCCAATCATTTTTATGTCATTTAAACTGAATGCTGGCTCATGTCTATAAATGAAGTGTATCTTGATTTTAAGGACAAAGACATGCAGGAGATCTGAAGCAGAACTAAAGCTATTTCTTAAAAGTGGAGAGAGAACACTGTGTTTGGAACACTGGAGTATTTAGATCTGGGTCTAGATGTGCTATTTGGCAAGATTCAACATTAGGGATCAATCATGCAGATTCTTTTGCTATTTCATACTTACTATATTACCCCAAAATGGAAATGGTCTATGCTCATGCCCTCCATACCTTTTCTGGGGAAAAATCAATCTCATGTTTATTAATTTTAATTCTTACATTATATTAAATATCCTTCCCCCAAACCCATTCAGCAAATCATTTCTTGTAGCAAAGATTAATAATAGTTCAGCAAAATCAATCAATATAGTATCTATATCTGACAGAATGTGCAATGTTTCACATTCATATTTCCCATCTTTACAGGGGCTACATTTTCTCAACTATCTCTATCTACTCTTGAGAGAAATAATACAGATATTTTTAGAGTTGTTTGAAACTTGCAAAGGACTTTGCACATCTCTTATATGAGGTATGTGCTAGAGATATTCTCATTTCACAGATGAGTAAAGTGAAGTTTAGAGCAACTTACATGACTTGTCCATGGTCACTAGTATCAGAGGTGAGATTTGAACCCAATATCTACCTGACAAGTCCTAGTACTTTAATCCAGTATTACTGTCTGCCTTTTAGTGAAATGGGGGGAAATACAGCTGAGAAGTATAACTCTATTGCTCTGTAGGCAATTTCATTTTTTCATGTCGTTTGGCAAATGTGCAGCATATTCTGAGACTATATGGATCAAGAAAGTGAGTAGAGTTATAGATCTGGGAATCATTTATGTGGTGAGGATAACTGAACCTCTTGGTCACGTGAATGGATCAATTGTCTTTAGACTGAATCATTAATTCTGAATTTACCTCAGCTATACTATCATCTAGCTTATTCATTGAACTTGATGAGGTCACTGAGATAATATCTAGGGAGAAAAGGGCGTAAGGATAGATCTAGGGGCGCATCCACAGTTAACAGACATGATCTGGAGAAAGAATCAAAGAACCAGGAAAATAGATGGAGGAAGAGAGCCAGGAGAGAGCAGTATCACAAAAATCTGAAGAGGAAAGTCTTCTAAAGGAAAATATTCAACAGAATAGTATACATGTCAGATCTTTGGGAAAGGAAGGACTTTAAGACCAAGCAAGAATTAGAAAAAAATCACAAAATGTAAAATAAATAATTTTGATTACATTAAATTAAAAAGGTTTTGTACAAACAAAACCAATGCAACCAAAATTAGAAGGGAAACAACAAATTGGGAAACAATCTTCATAACAAAAACCTCTGACAAAGGTCTAATTACTCAAATCTACAAAGAGCCAAATCAATTGTACAGAAAATCAAGCCATTCTCCAATTGATAAATGGGCAGGGGACATGAATAGGCAATTTTCAGATAAAGAAATCAAAACTATTAATAAGCACATAAAAAAGTGTTCTAAATCTCATAATCAGAGAGATGCAAATCAAAACAACTCTGAGGTATCACCTCACAGCTAGCAGATTGACTAAAATGACAGCTATGGAAAGTAATGAATGCTGGAGGGGATGTGGCAAAGATGGAACATTAATGTATTGCTGGTGGAGTTGTGAATTGATCCAACCACTCTGGAGGGCAGTTTGGAACTATGCCCAAAGGGTGATAAAAGACTGTCTGCCCTTTGATCCAGCCATAGCACTGCTGGGTCTGTACCCCAAAGAGATAATAAGGAAAAAGACTTGTACAAGAATATTCATAGCTGCTCTCTTTGTGGTAGCCAAAAATTGGAAAATGAGGGGATGCCCTTCAATTGGGGAATGGCTGAACAAATTGTGGTATATGTTGGTGATGGAATACTATTGTGCTAAAAGGAATAATAAAGTGGAGGAATTCCATGGAGACTGGAACCACCTCCAGAAATTGATGCAGAGTGAGAGGAGCAGAACCAGGAGAATATTGTACACAGAGAGTAATACACTGTGGTACAATTGAATGTAACAGACTTTTCCATTAGTGGCAATGCAATGTCCCTGAACAACTCAGAGGGATCTATGAAAAAGAACACTATCCATATCAGAGGAAAACTGTGTGAGTAGAAACACAGAAGAAAAACAACTGCTTGGTTACATGGGTTGAGGGGATATGATTGGGGATGTAGACTCTAAATGATCACCCTAGTGCAAACATTAACAGCATGGAAATAGGTTCTGATCAAGGGCACAAGTAATACCCAGTGGAATTGTGTGTTGGCTATGGGAAGGGGTGGGGGGAGGGGAGGGAAAGACTATGATTCTTGTAACCAAGGAAAAATGTTCTAAATTGACTATTAAATAAAATTTTCAAAAGAAAAAATAATATTCAGAATCTAGAAGTGTGAATGTGAACCTACTGAGAGTTCTGTAGACCAGTCATCTCTTTGATTTCTTAATCCCAAACCTCATTTCTTGCTTTCCTTCCTTGTGTCCATCTTCCTATTGATGTCATGGAGTAAGAATGGGAATGTTGACTTGGTGCGGATGATCTTATCGAGTCCCTAGATGTTTTCTACCTCTTCACTAGGTGTTGGTGTATAAATTATGCTTACCTTCATTTCATGGTGGACCCAATGTCTTCCTGACAAGACCTAGTACTCTATTGACTATTACTGGCCGCCTTTCAGCAAAATGGGAAAATGTAGCTGAGAGTAGTAACTCATCTTCAACTCCATATAAAGTTGGTGGCAAGATTTCCTCTCCACTGAGAACAGGGGAAGAGGGAACGGTCTTAACTCTGTAGTTGGAAGAAATTCCTCACCGTCAAGCGTTGTAAAGATGTTCAATGTGTTGCTGAGAGGCTGTGGTGTCTCCTTTGAGGGAGTGATTTAAGAAAAGGGCCGGGTGTTCACCTACCTGGGCTGGACCCCATTGTAATACTGGTGTGGAGGCAGGGAGGTAGATGGATAGAGATTAATTCCCTCCCAGCCTGCATGTGTTTATGGTGATAATGTGGCCAAGATTGTTTTTTCAAGACAGAGATGTCTACCTTTGTCATCCACAAGCTCCCAATGAAACCAAACATCATGAGCCCTTTAATTGTAATGTGTTTATTTTACGTCCATGCTCGTTTGGATAGGAAAATCTGCAAAATTCAGTGACCAGCATAAGATGTCATGTGTTTCACGTGAGTGGTATGGAGACTATGTCAGGGCTCTGTGACAGTGGGTGGGCAGGCAGGCAGGGGAAATAGGTGGAAATGGGGAGGGAATACGGAGTGGGATTAGGGGGATGTCCAGCCTCCGGCCCCACTGCTGGGAAAGGGGACACAGAGGGCCTGCACTGCTCACAGGTTCGCCATCAGCCAGTCCAGTAGCTGCAGCCGAGTGACATTCCCCACTGCCTCATCCAGCTGTCGCTCTTTCTCGTAGCGCAGTACTGACTGGAGGACCTCCCCGACGCTTCGACCTTTGTCCACCGCGGCAGCAGAAAGCTGGAGGAGCTGGGGACAGAAAGGCAGAGTAATGGAAGGTCGGATGATCAGGAATCTCTAGGGCCAGAAGGAGGCTTCTAGGGGTCATAACTAAGAGCTCGAAAACAAAGAACCCCAACTGCTCACCATCTCCCAGGCTTTGGGTGACATAGAACAGGAAGCGTTCAGGCTAGAACTCAGAATGCTGTATTTATCAGAGTTCCAGGGGCCTTTCTGGAGAGCCCTCTTTAAAGAGGCAAATAACACTGACCATTTGTTTGGGAAAAGGAAAACATTTCTCCAGGGAATTCCATCTTTCCTGAGGAAGGAACTAAAAGATTTCCTGGTGTTGCTTATTCTCAGTGTTCACCCAATCAATCATCCATCTAGTGTCCAATTTTCCCTGTCCTGGAAACTTGAATTACCAAAGATCCTTTCTTAAAGTCTACACAAACTTAGACCTAGCCAACAAGAAGTTGCCCTAAACCCTGATGCTGAAAGGTACATCATAAGTGAGGCACACCCTAAAGTTTGTGCCTGAGAGAAAGTCTTTCAAGATTAACTTGAACTCCTAAAGACAAATCCAGCTCAGCTCAGGCCAAGTGTCCATGTTAAGACTTGTTCTTCCTGTGGGTTGCCACTTGTCACAGAGGAATGGGAAGTACTTTATGTTAAGAACCTAGCCCTGATCTCTAGCAGTCATATTCTCAAAGAAGCAGCAAGCAAATTGTTCCACTTAATTGGTTCTGGAACACAAAGGGGAAAAGAACATAACAAAAAAAAACCAAAAAACAAACCCTTAATGGTTTGTAAACTCTTAGCCCAATTCATGCAGGTTTAAAGAGATTATCCCTTTGCAGGCCCTATTTATTCTTCTAATGTCTAGGAGAAAAGAGGTCCTAATCCTAGATCCTCTGACCAACTCTTCTCTCTTCCATGCTAGAGGTCTTCAGACCTTCTCCATTACTTTTTCTCCCTTTCAGGATATGGAATGTACTTTTATCAGCTATGGACAATAACTTTATGGGTAGTTTTGAGAAATAATGTCCAAACTCATCTGAGCGTTGTCATCTCTGGACCAGGAACTAGATATTAGGAGTTGAGAAAATACTTTTTCTTCTTAATAAAAAAAAATAGCTAACATTTATAAAAGGATTCAAGAGCAAAGGTTTTAAACAAGACTATTCATACACTCTTTTCTCCTAAAAATCCATGTTATCCTATAGAACACCAAGCAAATTAGTCTATTGCCCTGAGTGGGGAGAAAGGAAGATTGAGCACCCTGTAAAGGACATAAAGGCAGGAGAGTTACCTGTCATGCAAGCTCAATAAATGGCATCTCTTCATGATGGGTCTTGTATATTATTACAATGAATTGTGTTAATATCTTATTCCCCTAGTACACTGTTGATATCACCGAGGGCAGGGAATTATCTTGTTTCAAAGCTGTAACTCCCGCAGAAACCTACAATGATCTCTGCATACAAAAAGCACTTATAATAGTTGTTAAAAGAATGAATGATGAGAAATGGCAAAATTGGGTAGGTCTGGGTTTTTTCTCTTTTCTTGGGGGTGGTGTTATAAGCATGAGATCAGATGATCTTAAAATATTGAGATTTTATAACCTGAAATTTGGGCAATCTTATCCAGATTCTTCCTCTTCCATAATCCTCAGTGATTCTTCTGAACTAGAATTGATTCCATACTTCCTTCATCTCTCATTTCCCCTTGACTTCCATATATATTACATTCTAAATTACATCATGGTAATTTTTGTACAGGATTTGTACCTCTACTAGATTGTAAACTCATTGAAAGAAGACTATTGTCATTTTTCATTCCTGTATCATCCCAAGGATGTCATGTAGTGACCTGAACACAGTAGATAGTTTACAAAATATTTGTTGAATTGAACTGGAATAGTGGAAAGATATATGAAGAGCCAGAACACCTGGTTTAATCCCAGTTCTATTACTTATTATTGTGTGTGATACTAAACAACAATCACTTAATCTCCCTGGTCTTGGTTTCTTCAGCTATAAAAATGAAGCAGTTGGACTAGATGGTATTCAATATCACCTCAAGCTCTAAAATCCTGTTTTAATGAAATTGAACCTTAGACATTTATAACATTGGGAGTCAAATTGTTGTGAATGGAAATTGTCGCTTAGCTTTACCAATGGGCATGCCAAGTTGTCAGTGCACATTATTCTAGGCTATTATAACAGGACACACATCTCCTTGAAATAGATTGGTGAATGATTTTCATGAGACAACATAATTTAAATTCTGACTTCCAAAATAAAAATGATCAACTTTCTAATCCAAATGCTTATAAGTTGCAGATGGAACCTGCCTGCTAATCCTTGGTTTTTCTTTTCTTTTCCTCCTTGACAACATATAGTTCTTGATTACTTGTCTTATTTTAATTGGCAGATATGTTTGTGGTGGGTAAAAGAATGGGGAAGGAGGCAAAATGGAAGATGGTATCTAAGAATGAGATTTGTATCTCTTGATGACTTAAAATTGAGGAAATATGGGCTCTTGACCAGGGATGGAACACCAGTACAATATGTTTTTGCGTGGAGTTTTGATTGACCTCTATTGAATAGAACTTTAAGGTGAGGGAGGAAGAAAATTGCCTCCATGGATCTTCTGACCCAAATGCCACAAAAAGCTGTAGGTACAATATTGGAAGAAGATGATCAAAAGAGAAAATAGTAATTTATAGGAGACAATATATAAGAAGATCATTAACAATCCAACCCTATGCCTCAGGTCTTTATGCACAAAATATGAGTAATAATAAGTTAAGCATGGAATCTTGATGTGAGGAGGGTTAGCTTGAGCTTATCAGTTATAATAGAGACTTGATAAGTTAGAATTAAATGAGCATGAACATTTGTAGAGAATAGTAGTATAAGACAAGATAAAAAAATCAAGTTGCATTGATTTTCAAAGGGTTGAAATATTTTGACTTTTGGCTGATGGGTTTGACTTCAATTCATGAGAGAATTCTTTTTTTTTTTAACCCTTACTTTCTGTCTTAGAATCAATACTATATGTTGGTTGCAAGGAAGAAGAGTGGTAAGGGCTAGGCAATAGGGGTCAAGTGACTTGCCCAGGGTCACACAGCTGGGAAGTGTTGAGGACATATTTGAACCTAGGATTTCCCATCTCTAGGCCTGGATCTCAATCCCCTGAGCCACCCAGCTGCTACTACCATGAGAGAATTCTTGAATGGATTTTTAGATAGTTTGTAAATATTCAAAAAAAGGATGTGGTAACTAAAAGCCTATGTAGACTCATCTAGAATGTCATGCTAGACTAATCTTTTTCTTTTTTTACATAATGACTAGATATTGAGGGAATGCTATAGACATGGAAAAAAGAAGAGGGAAGGGAATGGAGTCTCCAACGTTAGGCTAGTAGACTTGACACCGATTCCTGGGAAAATTCTGGAATATATAAAAGGGATGGTTAGTGAGCAACTAGAAATGGAAGAGGTACTCTTGGAGTCAACATGACCTTATCAAGAACAGGTCCTGATTTCAGCCTCATTTTTAATGGGGTTCCTAGACTAGTAAATCAGAGAAATGCTATAGAGATCATTTATCCAAGCTTTGGTGACAAAAGTTTCTCATAGTATCATTGTGGTAAAGATGCAGAGATCTTACCTACATATTAAAATTAGGTGGGTCAAGAACTAGCTGAACTAATAAATGTTTCTTTAAAACCCTTTCCTTAGGTCTTGGAACCATTACTGTGTATTGGTTCTAAGGCAAAAGAGCAGTAAGAGCTAGGCAATGGTGGGTAAAGTGACTTGGCCAGGGTCACAAACCTAGGAAGTCTGAGGTCAAATTTGAATGCAGGACCTCCTTTGTTCAGGCCTGCCACCTTCTCCACTCTGACATGTAGCTGCCCCATAATGAATATTTATTAATGATTCAGTGTCAAATTGGAGGGAGGCCCTGGGCATCTGTCTTTGTGCCTACTGCTGTTCAACACATACCAATAAATTGAATGAAGGTCTAGAAGGCATGCTTCATCAAATTTACAGATGGCACAAAGTTGAGGGACATCTAATATATTAGATAGCAGGCTTCCAAAAGATCTTGATAGAGCTAACATGATGGATGACTCTAATGTGACAGAAATAAATGGAAAGTTCTATACATTTAAAAAATTAATTTCATCACATCATGCTGTGAAGGCAAAATTTTCTATGAAAATGACCTGTGTAGGTTTTAGTAAACCATAAACTCAATATGAGTCAACAGTTTGGCATAGTAGACAAAAACAAGTGGGGTCTTAGCCTGCATTAAGGAAGGAATAGCATCTGGAGGCAGATGATTTTGCTGATCTTTTCTGCCTAATCAGACCAATCTGGAATATTGTGTTTAATTTTGAGTGTCATATTGTAATTATTAATTCAGCAAATGATTGGTTACATGGAGACTGATTATAGAAACTGTTGATGTTTCATTTGAAGATGAGTGGGAGACATCCTATTTGCTTTCACTTATTGAAAGGCAGTTAGAATTGGAAATTGGTTTACTCTTTGAGCCCCACAGGTTTGATTTAGGAACAATGGGTGGAAATTGCATAGAGGATTCTTTTGCTTTGATATGTAGAAAAATCTTCCTAATCAGTAAGGTTATCCAGAAATAGAATGAGAGGAATTGAATTCCATATTTCTAGAAATCTTTGACCAGAAGCTGTCATGAAGCAAGGGAGCCTTACAAGAACATTCTGACTTCTTTACAGCTTGTATTAGATGGCCTCTGAAGTCCCTTTTCACTAAGATTCTGAATACTCTTTCCTTCCTTTTTTAGAAGAAGATACAATAGTCTTTGGGTATGTGTAACTGAAAAGACTAGTTCTTAACCATCTGTTAGTTACATACTTATATGCCTGGTTGTACTGTAGCTACACCCATCAAATAGAAAACCTGTCATTCTTTGCAGGTTGAACCTTCAAACTAATGGTCAAGTTGAGGCCTTTGCCCAGTGCTAACCCTTTCTACTTTGTAAAATTAAGATTTCTTTTAATTAGGTGTGCTTGTAACTAGAAACAGGTGAGAACTCAGTACTACATTTTAGGCAGATTAGTGTGGGCCAAGCTTTCGTGAGTATCTACTGCTCAAAGTCTAGCTATGAGATTTCCCTTCACTTAGAGCAATACAGACTAGTGGGGGATTTTAAATGGGGACACATACTCCCAGGACCAAATATAATAAGGCTCATATTCCTAGGAAGGAGCTAGGTGCTGCAGTGGGTGCAGAGCTGGACCTAGAGTCAGGAAGTCTCAAGTTCAAATTCAGGTAAAATGAAGACTGGAATCTAGTCCTCTAACTTATTTAATCCTAGATTATATTTTCTCCTTGTTCAGTGCTAGAGTCCAAACTAATTTTTGGCTTAGAGAAGTTCTTTTCTCAGACACCAGTATAAATAAAAAGCGTACCTAATATTTTCTTTGCACATAAAGCAATGGGAGGTAATGAGAAGCTCAAGAGATAGATCCTCTCATTCCTGTATTACTTTGAACAATGGGGAGCAGGACCCTCTCTTTCCTTGTTATCAAATAATAAACAATTTACCCTCTATCTCAGCTCAAAGATACTAGATTAGATCTGATTCCTCATCAAGTCTAATAGAAGCCCCCAGTTTTTGTTCCATGTATTCCCTAGAAATGCCTAGAACAGCTTTTCTTTCTCCCTTCTTTGCTTCTCATCATTCAAAGAGAAAAATAGGAAAGTAAATCCTGAATTACCTCTCATTTCCCCTCTAAGGAAGCCCCTTGTAGGGGACACATTGAATGGAAGTGAGACTCCAAAGACCTTGGCTTTGGGTCCAGGCTCTCCCACCCTCCAACTGGGTGACTTTGGATAGCTTCACTCTAGGTCTCATTTACTCATTTGTAAAATAGGGATAATGATAATTGTCATGCATATGTCACAACATTGCTAAGAAAAACTCTTTGTAGAATTTAAAACATTTATATAAATGTGAGATCTTATTATTACTACTCAGAGAGAATGAACACTGGATACCAAACTGATTTTTTTCTCTCCCAAGACTACTTGTCCAAGGTAGAGAGGTATTAACCTAAAGCCTTTATTTTCATTAGTCCTTCCCTTTCTGTGACTTGGGCCTCAGAAAGAACAGTGATTCTGAAACCTTTTCATTCAAGAGTTCCCCCGAATTCTCAGTACTTCCTCTGTCTTACCTTCTCCTGGATCCCCTCATCATCGCCAGCGAAATACAGAATTGGTACGTTGAGCTCGGAGGCTGCTACCCATTGGAGAACTGCCTGGAGTTGCTTGTTCTGAACGGTGTCAGCGATGTTGTGATTGCTGACGATCACCTTGGGGGTGTTGGTTCCCTCAGGAGGATGTATTGACATACCTCTTAATTCATTATGGATAGCTTGATAGGCATTCTGTAAGAGGGCCTCAGCTGTCCCAGTGCCCTTGACTGGTAAGCACTCAAAGAAGCTATCTGGGAAGGCTGAAGTCGGCCTGCTGGCATCTCCAGATTTCTCATCTCCCAGGTCTCCCAAGGGAGTGTCACAGGACTTGGCAATGATAAGACATAACTTCATCACTGAGTCCATCAACTGTTCCACCATCTGCCCATTCATGTTACCATCCAGCTGGTTAGCCACCATCTTGGTCAGCCCAGCAATAGCGCCAGTACCACCTCCACCACCATAACCACCACAGTGTTTGGGAGGACAGTTAGGCGGGGTCACTTCAGGAAAGCTGCCTTCTTCTTCCTTACTGTGGTGGCTGGGTGCTTTTGCTTCACTGCTATCATCACACTTAAAAATAGTCTCACCAAGTAAATTCCGGATGAAATTAAAAAAGACACTCATCAGATCCTTTTTTTCAGCCTCTTCATGGGTGCCCCCCAACCGAGAAGACCCAAGACTGGACTGCTCAGAGTTCTGGTTGGACTTAGGTGCGGCTGCCAACTTGGTTGTTGTCCCAGCAGCTTCCAGAAAGCTCTGGGCATCCATACTTCCTCCCTGTGCAAGGTGATACTGAATCAGAAGCAGGGCAGACACAATCAGGTCTTTAGCCCAAGTGTCTGAACTATACAGGAAATTGTCCTGTCTTTCTTGGCAGCTGAGGGCATTGATGTTAATTGGGCCTGGGGAGGTTGTTGGGGGATGGCATTCTGGCAATTTGATGTTTGGTTTTCCAACAGATCTGCTGGAGGTTGCAAAGGATGCACGCTGGAGGCCTGGAGATTTTGTTTCTTTCTGATGATTTTTATGCCACAAGGTTAGCCCTTCCTTGATAATATGTTCACCCAGGGTTTCAGCACAGGTCTTATCCTTATCTGTCTTAGATGGGCAGGGAGTACAGGGCTTTTCCCTTAATTTGGCTTCAGCTTTCATTGAGGAATAATTCATACCTCTATGTCTAGGGTCATTCATTCCTCCTTTCATAGAAACTAAGGAGAGACTCTCAGACTTGTCCTTACAAGGTTTTTTGCATGGCTCATTGGACTTCTTCAACATCACACTGTGTAGTTTGCCTAACATAGCATCCATGATGTCTGTGGCCTTTTGACTTCCATGAGAAAAAAGGCTTCTCTTCACAGCTGAGACAAAGTCTGTGTCTGTCATGAGAGTGCCTGTGACATTATGCAAGTTCTTCATAAAGGAGTCGATCAGGTCTGATACTACCTCTTTGGCATGCCTCATTAGTACCTTCTTGAGTAAGATGGTTGCGATGGTTGTATCCTTCACCTGGATCTTTAGCGTCTTCATGATGGAGACCATCATGTCAGACACCACACTGTTGGCATAGGTCATGATTCCTTGACTCACGCTGGCTGTAAAGTCATCCCTCCTGGGTTCTGCCCCAAATACTTTCCTCCCGCCATCACCTGCATTACGGGATTCAAACACTTCCTTGTAGAAGAATGATTTTTTAGGCTTGTCATCTGCCTTGCATTCTTTTGTTTCTTTAAATTTCAGTGTGCTCTTATATTTCACATTTGGGGGACTCCGTGAAGAGGGTGTGGCTCTGTCTCCAGAGCCGGGAGCCTTGTCTGGGGTTTCTTTAGCACACAAGGAGACAGTCTCATTCACCAGTTCTGATGCCACCTTACTCAAGGTTCTATTGGGTGAAGGTGGTTCTTCACCCATATAGACTGACTGGTGGATGCACTTATTCTCAGAGCCATCGATTTTCTCATTGATCTCCTTGCGTGCCATGGCAATGACCAGGTTGGTGAGCCGGTTGGCATAGAAAGAGACTTCATCTACTGTACTCTCATTACTACCACCAGTCCAGGCACTAGAGCCTCTGGAAGAATTTTCGGTGTGGCACATTTCAAGATGCAATTTGCCTGGGGTGCTTCTGCCTCCAGTTCCAGGATTATTATAATAGTCTACAGTGAACCCACTGCGAGTCTCTCCTGAATGCTCGCCCCTGTTTGCCATCTCCCCAGTCGATGGTTTCATATCGTGGAATCCTGACGTACATTTTTCTAGGTCTTTTCGGAGCCAACTCAGGACTCTGACGGGATCATTTGAGGCTTCCTTAAAGGCAGACAAGGACTCGTCAGACTAGAATAGAAACATATCCGAAGTACATTAAAAACATCCTCACAGATGTATATTAAAAACAGCCTCACAGATGGAGAAACTTACTACCCTCTCCAAGTCTTCATTAACTCATATCACCTCATTCTACATACATAATGTACATAGCCAGTTAAAATCCAACAATATTCTGCAGGTAAATTGGTAGATAAACAAAATTAATTAGTAAACTACTTTTATAGACAGGCTATTCTTCATTTAGATAATGGCTCTCATGTAGTTACAGCTTATCCCAAAAGATGTATAAAATTATCTCAAAAGGGGAAAGGTCCAAACATAAATACAGTTACTTCATCATGTTCAACAAGCATTATTTTGATATGCTATAGCAGCCCCGAATGGAGATGGCTATCAACAGTTAAACAAAATATTTAGTTTTGGAAATGAAGAGTTAACATAGGCACAACCTAGTAATTGATTGATTCATAGATGTTTTCATTTAATTTCAGCAAATATTTAAGCACCTGCTACATAGAGAGTACTATGCTCAGCAGTGGACATTTTTATCATAAATCATAATAGTTTATCATTTCAAAAAGTTCTCAAAACATATGATCTTATTTTATTATGAGAAAGGTAGGTCAAGGGTAACTAATCTTACTTTACAGATGAGGAAACAGAAGTCCCCAGGAGATTAAATTACTTGCCTAAGGTCACAAGGTTAGAATATATAAAAGCCAGGACTTGATCTTATTTTAAAAGCCATTCTTCTTTGTAATATTATATTGTGCGGATAGCCATTAACTATGGCACATGCATGCATATCAGAAGAGTAAACAAACACATATTTTAAAAATTCTCAGTATCCCCCTAAAGCCCTAATGAATACAGGGAACATGTTTGTACTTGGAAGAGACCTGTGAGGTCATCTAGTCCAATCCTCTCATTTTGCAGGTGAGGAGGTGAGGAATCAAAGTTGGAGAGTTATGTAACTTGTTCCAGGTCACACAGGTACTAAGCAGCAGGCCTGAGTTTTGAACACAACTCTGCTGATTCCAAATCCAGCATTCTTTTTTACCATGCCATGTTGCTACCCTTATAATATTTTATGTACAAAGAAATATTTGTTGGCTTGACACAGAACTTGGAATTGGACCTACCTTTCCTTTCTGTGAAAGGAAGAGTTGAGAAGTAACACAAACCAACAGAGAACCATTAGTGTGAGCAGCCCAAACAGGAATCTTGGCTTTATACAGATACACCGTGTAAAATAAATATTTTCCTATTCATTACATTTTCATTCTTGAGTTAAAGATTTATCAGTGTTTGTCTTGAAGAGCCATAATAGACTGAATGGATGACTTGATAAAACATGGGGACCATGGATCTTGTCCATTTAATTAGAGGAATATAGAACCCAGCACTGCATAGTACTCCACGCAATTAAGAGTTTAATACATTCTTAATTTTTTGATTATTGTAATAATGGCAAACATTTATATAATCCATATAGTATGCCAAGTACCATGCTGAATGTTTTATAATTATCTCACTTGATCCTTGAAATAACCCTGGGAGGTAGTTGCTAATATTGGCATCATTTTACAGATGAGGAAACTAAGGCAAACAGGGGTTAAGTGACTTGTCCAAGGTTACAAGTAGTAAGTATCTGAGGCATTGTATCACCTAGCTTCCCTGATTATGATAGTAAAGGTAATACTGATTACAACTCCAATAGTTATGTGAAATTTTTAGACATTCTAAAGAAGATAGCTTCTACCTTTGGTACATATTTGGATTCTACATTCACATTCTCAATGTGGAGGTCATCCTATTTCACACCAGGACTAGAACAAAAATCAGAAAGGATCTCAGCTATAGAATCTCCTCTCTCTGCCCTGTCCCCATTCGTATATGCAAAAGACAACAAAATATAGGCAGGTCCACTTAATGTTTTTGAGTGGCTCCATAAAAAAGCTACTTTAAGTGAAACAACACAGGGGAAGATCATCTCATTAGAACAATGTATATTACAGAGTATTTTTTTCCTGGGGAGACAAAAGGACACAAAAGCTTAAAATCATATATCAGTCTTTACAGCAATCTGAGACCATAAGAAGGCAGGCAGGGCTATCTGGTTACTCTAACAGATCTGATGTATGAAAGCTTGACATTCACTCACTAGAGATCAGAGGTCTTTAGAACGTGGGGGGAGAGGGAGAGATTTCCTGGAAAGGGATGGGAAAAGTCATTTCTCTCTGGGAAGCCCATTAAGACAGTTCTCTCTCTCTCTCTCTCTCTCTCTCTCTCTCTCTCTCTCTCTCTCTCTCTCTCTCTCTCTCTCTCTCTCTCTCTCTCTCTCTCTCTCCCCTCCCCCCTCTCTCTCTCTCTCTCTGTGTGTCTGATGAAGTCAGACTTTAAGACTTTTTGAGTCTTGCTGTATAACACCCCGAGATCCTTTCTTAGAACAATGTTTTTAAATGCGTGAAACAAAATCCACAGGATTATAAAAGAAACAAGTGACATTTAGTGACCAAAATATTCATAAAACAAGCTTACACGTGCCAGGTTAAGAACCTCTGCTTTAAGACCTAGATAAAGAGGGAAGCTCTTGAAAGAGCATGAGCTCTTTTCTCAAGAAAATAAACCATATCCACTAGCACAACTTATCTTCCTTCAGTATCTGGGCATGGAAAAGAGCTGGGCTTTGTCATAACAAATGGGACAGGAAAGGCCACTGATTAGAACTGAAACCTAAGTTGTTTTATTAAGCCTCAACAAATTTTGATCCTTTTTTTTCATGTCCTCAAAACAGATAAGGAGGCTAGGTAATCAAGGTTTTTGCCTGTTTGTGAATGGGAAAGAGTGAAATAGACTCTCAGAAGACCTGGCTCTAACACTTAGTAGGTGTGTGACCTTGGCCAAGTCACATAAACTCTCTCTACCCTTGTTTCTGCATCTTCCAATTCAGGATAAGAATATATGCACTCTCTACCTTTTCAGGGTCCTTAGGAGAATAAGACTTTGTAAACTTTTAAAAAGTGAATACTTTATAAGGATCTACTGTGTCCAAGTAGATTAGCAGGTAAGAGCACTGGTCAGTCACCTGGAGTCAGGAGGAGACTAGCTGCAAGACCCTAGGTAAATTACCTAACCTCTCTCAGTTCAGTCTCCTCATCTAGAAAAGGGAATAATAATAGCTCCCCAATCCCAGGGCTGTTGTGAAGATCAAATGAGATAGCACATGTACAGAGCTTTGAAAGTCTTAAAGTGTTTTATGAAATGCTAGTTATTACATGGTTCCTATATATCACTTATTTGCACAATCACATTTTTCTGTGATATTTTACAACTGAAGAACAAACAAAGACTTACTGGAGGGGCAGCTACTGAAGGCTCAGCAGACTGAGAGCTAGGCCTAGAGATGGGAGGTCCTGGCTTCAAACTAGACTTCAGACTTTCTAGCTGGGTGACCTTGGGTAAATCACACATCCCCCTTTTCCTTGGCACCAATACAGTTGGAACAGTAATTATTCTAAGACCAAAGGTAAGGGTTAACAAAGGGAAGTTTCATTTACCTAAAGTTATCTTTAGTGGAGGAGGGGGATAGAGGAGAGATGCTGAGGGAGAAGACTGCCTTTAGGGTAAAACTTGGTTATAAATATATTTAGCAATGTATAATTTCTACATAACATTGCAAGGATAATTTTATGTAGAGTATGCCTATATATGTTCTTCCTCTTTAGAGCTGACTAAGAAATATAACCCAGAGGATATCCTCTTTAATCTACTGAATTCTTTATTCTCTGTGGATTCAGTCTTTTCTCAGGCACCCATATTTGTAGAAAAACTGGAGGGTGGGAGGTTAAAAGGCAGAGATGTGCTCAAGGATGCAGGAGGACTAAGTTGCTAAATGTTCTGTGTGAGCATTTACACCTTGGAAATCTTCAAGTTAAAAATTGGGGCTTGATTTACTGTTTAGTTGATTGTCTAAACTTAGGAAAGTGATGGAGAAAATGTTAGTAATGCAGATTAAACTTAAAGAGTGTTTTCGGTATTCCCTGGAGATCTGATTCTTAAACATTTACCAGCACAGTACTGGCAAGAGCATCCTTTAATGGAAATCTCATAAATTCTTAACTCAGTATTCCAAAGGAAGTTGCCCCTTACCATTTTCCAGTCTTGGGGTTGGCCTTCTCCGGGAGTATAAACATCTACTTTGCATACTCCACTTTGGCTTTGTAACCAGTCAACTTTGTCAGAAGACATCTGGCAGGAGGAAAGAAGCAATTATATCATGAAAAGGGTAGATTCTGGAGTGAGAATAAGAGAGGAGAGAGAATCGAGGCAAGAGAAATTAAAACTTCCAGTAAAGCTTTCTTAATGCTCTGTTCAGGATCCCCCATGAGAATTATAACTTTCCAGTGATTTATAAGTGTTACCATGGCCATCAGGTGAGAACATCATAAAAATTAGCTATAGTCTCTATCCCCTATCCTTCTTTTTCTCTACTCTCATTTGCCTTAGTCATCAAACTGGTAACTTTAGGCATTGTGGACAGCTAGAATCATTTGTGTTACTCAGGTGACCAGTGGTCTTTGACTGTTTAGGATATCTATCTATTTCTCAATACTATACACCTCATCTTGGCCTGTGCCATCTTGGCCATCTTTCCCTCCTACTCCAGGCTTTCATTACACAGGTACAAAAGCTAATGCCTTCTTTCTAATTTTTTCTTCAACTTTGTCATTCATTTCAATCATGATTGACATTTGTGACCCCCTAGTTGGAGTTTTCTTGGCAAAGATACTGGAGTGGTTTGCCATTTGCTTCTCCAGCTTGTTTTATGGATGAGAAAACTGAGGCCAACAGAGTTGTGATTTGCCCAGGGTGGCATAGCTGGTAAATGTCTGAGGCCAGATTTGAACTCAGGAAGATGATGAGTCTTCCTGACTCCAGTCCTGGCACTGTCTACTGTGCTACTTACCTGACCCCAAATACCTCTTCTTTAAGCAAGGTAGAACCAAAGGACCCAACTGCTCTCCTTCTACCATCTTTCCTTGTTCTTCCTCATTTTTCATCTCCTCCCTAACATTTCTATAAAATAACTAAGGCTTGATATTTTTATTAATATTGACTTTATTTTATTACAACAAAGTAAATTCTGTAGGACCGTCTTACTTCTTTTCCTTTATAGCTCTGGGATTCTTTAGTGTTGAATAGATAAGTTTTGAAATAATTGGGTGTTTGGCTGAAAGTTCAAAATAATTAATTCTATAGAAACATTTGATGTAATGAGATTGCATTGCAGAACAAAAATGTGCCCACTCTCCCTTAGCCTCATCCCCAATCAATCAATTGACAATGAAAGTAGATTTATGGTTTCTTTAAGTAGAGTGACGGGTAAATGATGCAAAGGACCCATAAGGGGGAGAATCCAGTTCTACTAAGGAAAAGGCTAAATTTTTTGAATAGTAGTTAGAACATTTTGGGTAATTGTTAAATATAGGAGATAAGACAGTTTTAAAAAGCTATCCTATCTCAGCTTCTAGAAGGACTGAGAAATAGAATCACACATTAGTCAACCCCAGGTCATCACAGAATAAATTAAAGTTAACTTAAGATTCTCATTATTGCCTTTCAGTAGTTACCGATCTGGGGTTCAAGTTTCCTGTGTTTCTCCTACCATCAAACAACAACAACAACAACAAACACCATGGTAGATTTCTTGGACTAAACACTAACTTGATAGACATCTGCCTCATTCCCTTTCCTCTGAATAAGACTAAATCTAAACCTTCTCAGAAAAATTATTTTGCTATTTTTTTAAACCATTACCTTCTGTTTTAGAATCCATACTGTGTATTGATTCCAAGGCAGAAGAGCAGTAAGGGCTAGGCAATGGGGGTTAAGTGACTTGCCCAGGGTCATACAGCTAGGAAGTGTTTGAGGCCACATCTGAACCCAGGACACCTCCCTTCTCTAGGCCTGGTTCTCAATCCCCTGAGCCTCTCAGCTGCCCTGCTTTGCTATTATAAAAAAATACTCTTAGAAGGAGACTTTATGATCTCTGTTAATATGTTCAAGAGTCTTGGTATCCTTAAATTCTTCTAAATGTCTAAAAATTCAAACTCATCATCCCCAACCTGCTTCTGTCCTTGGTGGCAGCAACAGATGTACTGGCTTGTTCAGTCACTGAGAGGGAGTAGATTCCTAGCATTTGAGAAATGTAAAAACTTGGGAGAATTCGCTTGCCCTTGATGGCTACCATTCAAGAGTCAGAGTTAGGGATAGGTTCCTCTGAACTCCAACCTAGAATTCTGCTGCATTAGTTGTTCTCCTGGGGCCCTCCATGATTCACGCCAACTGGTCAGTTGGATCAACAACAATTACAGAGAGGCCAGAAACAAGGAAGGAAGACAAAGTTTAAGAAACACCTACTGTTACTGAGTGCAAGTCCAAAAGTTTGAAGAAGGATCTCGGATACTTTTGTTGTCTTCACAATTCTTAAGCTTACCCACCCCTCCTGCCATGTAATATCAGGAACCTGCATTGAAAAGACAAATACAAAATGACCACTTGTTTTGTCAATGGCTTATGTTAAAGAATAACTTTTTTTGGTTAATATCCAGAATTCTCAAATAATATTTTTGTGACATAGATGCAACAAGCACAAAATTATGACATGTTCAATGGAAAGAGTATTAATGCATTATTTTCAGCCAAATTTAGAATGTAGCTTCCTGGGAAAAGAGATGCCCTTTGGTCCTGCTATATGTGACTTAACGTTTGCATAATGTTTACTAATTGCTTGGAGTAATGTGATACAGAGAGATGGAACTTGTCTTTGCCCTTCTAATTCAGGTAGCTGTAACAATGTTCTCCAAATTCCCCCACCACTAAAAGTAGTAGTGGTAGTAATTAGTGGTAATGGTAGCAGCAGCGGCAGCAGCTAACATTTCTATAATGCCTACTAGGTGCCAGGCATTGTGCTAAGCACTTTACAAATATTTTCTCACTTGATCCTTACAACAATTCTGGGAGGTAAATGCTGTTATTATCCCCATTTTTACAGATGAAAAAACTGAAGCAAACAGAAATTAAGTAACTTACCTATGGTCACATAGCTAGTGTCTCAGGGCAAATTTTAACTCAAGTCTTTTTGACTTTCAGTATCAGAATATGGCTCTGCTTAGGTATTCCTGAACCTGTGACAAAGCAGTACACAAGAACTCCTTGGGCTCCTGGGAGCTAGATGGTACGGTAGGTAAGAGCCCTGGAACTGAAATCAAGAAGATTCATTTTTCTGAGTTCAAATCTGGCCTCAGACCATGGGCAAGTCACTTAGTCTTGTTTGTCTTTGTTTTCTCATCAGTAAAAATGAGCTAGAAAAGAAGGCAAATCACAAATTGGATCACAAAGACTTGGATGTGACTGAAATGACTAAACAAAACTCAGTCTCTAGAACATGGATCCAACTAGCATTTAAAGACTGAAACATTTGAAGATAAGATAAATTAATTTCCAAGTTTATTCCAAGGGTAGATTTTACTCTGGATCAGTATATTCAAGCTGATCAGTCAATATTTATTAAATGCCTATTAGGTGCCTGGCATTATGCTAAATGTTGGAGATACAAAAAGAGGCAAAAGACATTCTCTGTCTTCAAGGGGCTCAGAGTCTAAGATAGATTTATTCCTTCTAATTAAAGGCCATTTTAATTTGTGTCATAAGATAGTAGAGTTGTAAAGGATCTACAATTCCCTTAATTTACAGATGAAGAAACTGAAGGAAAAAGCCATTTGTTATCCAGCATGAGTGTCAGAGCTTGGATCTGGACCATGTATTCCAATTCCAGAACATATTCCATTCTACTGCACTGGCTCCCATTTTTATTGTTAATATTTACTGCTACCTTCTACCTGATTTCTGTTCCATAAAATGCCCAGAACTATAAATTCTCTCAAATATGCTCTTACCATTTCACCGACCATCTTGAAAGTGAATGTAAGTAAGTATTATTTATTTCATAACATTTAACCTTACTAGGAAAATTGGAACATTTAGTTAGGTTCGCCTACTTTCTCTAGCTTTTCCCCCATTTTCTGATAATTAGGTGACCCTTCTCTTTGCCAAGATTAATCAATCTGGTTGTGCCTTTGATTCCATTTTCTGTCTTCTGCCAATTGCCCCCTAAATACCTGAACTCTTTAATTTCTCCTTATCTATTCTTCCTTCCCAATTGTTTTCAGACATACCCAAATCTCTCTCATTAAAAAAAAAAAATCCTCCTTACTTTCTATCTTAGAATCAATGCCAAGGAAGAAAAATGGCAAGGGCCAGGCAATAAGGGGTTAAGGGACTTGCCCAAGGTCACACAGCTCAGAAGTTTTGGGGACAAGATTTTGAATCCAGGAACTTTCTATCTCTAGACCTGGCTTTTCAACCACTGTACCAACTTGCTGCCTCCATCTCTGTCATTCTTAAACACAATAAGGGGCAGCTAGATTGCCCAGTGGCTAGAGCTCCAGTCCTGGAGTTGGGAGGACTTGGGTTCAAATATGGCTTCATATATTTCCTAGCTGTGTGATCCTAGGCAGTTTCACTTAATCTCAACTGCCTGGCCCTTGCTGCTCAATACAGAACGTAAGGGTTTAAAACAAAATAAACCTTCACTAGATCATACTATCCCTTCAAACTATTGCCTATATGTAACCTCTCTTTTCAGCCAAAATCATAAAAAAAAAATAAATCTACTACCTCTCCTTTTACTTACCTCTCAACCCTTTCAATATGCCTTCCAGTCTCATCATTCTTTCCACTGTTACCAGTGATCTCTTAATTGTCAGATGATAGCCTTTTTTCTTATTCTTTCAACCCATCTGATGCATTTGATACTATTGATCCACCTTTCTGATTATTTTCTCCTCTTTGGTTCTTGATATTTCTTTCTCAAATGCTACTTTCTATAGGAATATATTTTTTTTTCTGGTTCCCCAACTTCTAGTGCTTTTCCCTCTAAGATTATGTCCTATGTAGTTTGTATATATCTTGTGAATGTCATTAATGATTTTTCATGTTTGTATGCCCCATAAAAATGTAAGCTCCATGAAGTCAGGTTTATTTTTGCCTTGGGATCTCCAGTACTTAGCAGAGTTTCTAGCACATAGTAGTGTTTAATAAAGACTTACTGCTGGACTATTTTAAAAATATCCTTTGCTGGTTCATCATCCACATCTCATTTCCTCACTGGAAATCTTCTCTAATGCTCTGCTCTGGGTCCTCTTCTCTTTTCTCCTTCTATCACACTGAGTGACTTTATTAGCTTATGGGTTTATGCATCATCTTTATGCCAGTGACTCATAGATTGAGCCCCAGTTTCTCCCCTCAAACCTACTTATCATCCAAACATCCTTATTTCTAATGACAACACAACCATTCTTCCTAGGATCATTACCTCCTAATTGGTGTCTCACAAAAAATGGCTTCCCATTTTAGTCTTTCCTTCCCATAAATGCTAATGTGATTATGCTAGTCTTTTATTCAATGAATTCCAATGACTCACATTACCTCAAGGGAAAAAAAAAAGATTATCTTCTTTTTTATATTTTGAAAGCCTTTTACTGAATCTTCATCTGTAATCATGCATGTCCCCCCAAGACTTGGACTTGGGCCCTCTTCTTTCTTTATATTATTTACCTCCCTCATAAACTCTCATTGATTCAATTCTCATGTTTTTTTTTCTAGCTCTAATTTCTTTCCTGGTCTCCAATCTCACACCTTTAACTGTCTGTTGGACATCTTGAACTTTGTCTTAATTTTAAATTCAATATTTCTAATCTGGAACCATTATCTTTTCCCCAAACCCTTCCCTATTCTTGAATTCCCAATTACTGTTGAGGGTACCACTATTCTCCTAGTCACCCAAGCCTACAATCCCAATGTTTTTCTTACCTCTTCACTTTCAGCCCACTCCAATTCCATTTTTTTTTGCCAAGTCCCATCATTTTTATTTTTGTAACATCTTACACCCTTTTCTTTCCTTTTATACTGCTATTGCCCTGGTGCAGGTCAGTCCTCATGATCTCATGATTGGACTATTGCAGTTGCCTGTTGGTTAGCATCCCTGTCTCAAGTTGTTCTCTACCCTGGTCCATTTTCTACTCAGCTCACAAATTGATCTTCTTAAAGTATAAGTCTGATCTTGTCAATTTCTCCCACTACATCAATTCAGTAAACTCCTATGACTCCCTAATTACTTTCAGGATCAAAAATGAAATCATCTATTTGGCTTTTAAAAAGCTGTCCTCTTCTAACTTTCCTGTCTTGTTACATTCTTTTTTCTTCCATGTACTCTGCAATTCAATGACACAAGCCTCTTTGCTATTACTCACACAAATCACTCATTCCCCTAATTCCATGTATTTTCACTGACTGTTTCCCATGTCTAAGATGCTCTCTTTCTTCATTTCCACCTTTTGAGTTCCTTCAGTTCTTAGCTAAAGTCCCACCTTCTGAAAGAAGTCTTTCCTGGTCCTCCTTAACCGTAGAGCCTCCCATCTAAAGTTGTTTCCAATTTATCCTGAAACATATATTGTTTATATATAATTGTTACATGTTGTCTTCCCCATTAGATTATGAGCTCCTTGATAGTAGAGACTATATTTGTCTGGTACACAGCAGACACTTGTTAAATGCATTTTGACTTCACTTGACTTAAAAAGCTTTTCATAGCCTATCCCTAACCTATTTTTTAGGCTCATTTTTGCATTACTTCTGCATTTTGGAATGTAGCCAAACTTGCTTCTTCATACCCAACATTTCACATCTTGTCACTCTGCCTTTACAGTAACTATTTCCTTTAACCATAATTCCTGGAATATACTTTTTCTTCACTTTGGCCTGCTATTTGTGTTCCTTCAAGACAGCTCAAACCTCATCTTCTATATTGGAGGTTCCTAACCTTTGTTGTGTCTTTGGTGTTATGGACCCTTTTTGGCAGCCTGGTGAAATCTATGAATCCCTGCTGAGATTAATATTTTGTTGCCTATAATCCTGCAACTTTAGGGAACTTCTAAATTTTACCAAGATGCTACTGACAACAACCTGAAGTAGAAATATTCAGCTTCTGGAGTTCAAATCTGGTCCCAGACCCCCAGCTAGCTATGACCCTAAGGCAAGTCACTTAACTCTATTTGCCTCAGTTTCCTTATCTATAGAATTAGCTAGAGATGGAAATGACTAATTATTTCAGAGTCTCTGCCAAGAAACCCCCAAATGAGGACACAAAGCATTTGGACATAACTGAAAAAAAAAACAAACAAAAGTAAACAATAGTCTGAAATGAAATTTTTTCATTTTTTTACACCAAAGATAATTTTTCCCATCCAAGTTCTAATGCTCCCTAAAATCTATCCATGGACCTAAAGTTAAGCATTACTACTCTACATGAGCCCTCATCATCTCCTGCTAATGGTCTCACTATCTCAAGTCATTTCTTTCTTCAATTCATCCTTCACTTAGCTATCAAAGTTATTCCTAAAGTACCAAGCTGACAATGTTACTGTCCTACTCAATAAAATTCAGTAGCTACTTATTACCTCTAGGATTAGAGATAAACTCCTTTGTTTGGTATTTAAAGTCCTTCCTAGCCTGGCTCCAAATCTATAATCTAGGTTTACTTACATATTACTCTCCTTCATGTCTTCTATGATCTAAGCAAATTAGCCTTCTTGTTGTTCCTAACACAATGTTCCAAGTTCTGTCTCTTTGCCTTTGTACAGTGTCCCCTATGAGAGGGGACAATCTCAGCTTCTGTGATACTACATTCTCATATCTTTTCAAATGTTCTCTCTCATCTTCCAGAATGAGTGTTGCTCCTAAATTCTCCTTCCTTCCTTCTGTCTTTCTTGATCCTCATGTCTGCCCCCATTATCTTTACATTGATTTTGTATGTTGTTATATACATATTATATCTCTTGGTAAATGTGAGGTCCTTGAGGTCAGGGAATGTTTCATTATTGTCATTGTATTCTCAGCCCCTAGTACTGGGCCCAGGATATAGAAAGTACTTCATCAGGATTTATCATTTGATTATATCTTTTAACATGTTCACCTGCATCTACAGAGTGCATAAAGGGCAGAGTGTGCCTTTTTAACTTGCTTTTGTACTGGGATATATGTTCAAGGAAATGGTTACTGGCTGCAAATATGTATGCCCTATATCAAATTCCTTGCCTTCTCAATGAGGGGAAAAGGAAGGGAGAGAATTTAGGACTTGAAATGTAAAAAAAAATCAAATGTTAAAAATTGTTCTTTTATGAAATTGGAAAAAAAACCTCAAGAAAATGACTATGAAATACTTTGGAATGGCCATGTTAAGGTGTCTATATCAGAATTATCCATAAAGACTGAGAATCTCAGCCATTACCTCCTTGACTGTGAAAGGGAAAAGAAGAAAAAAAAAGAGAAGAGATTCCTGGAGCTAAAATGGATAGATTCATGGATTTCTATAATTTTGACAACAAATGTTAACAAGCTATATTTTCTGGGAGAAGGATTGAGCAGAAATGAAATAATTCAGGGAGGTAAAATTTCTCAAATGAAAAATCATGGTAGTAAGGACAGCATTCCATATTGTAAAGCTGGAAGGGATCTTAGAGTTCAGTCATCTAGGCATAAAGAGGGAATAAGCCAGTTAAGAGTCTAAACTAATCCTACAGTTTCCTAAAAGATTCAATCTAGAACCAATTAGTGGTGCACAATCAGAAAGACTTGAGGTTTTAAATCTGTACCAACCACTTACCAGCTGGGTGACCCTGGGTAAGACAAACTTAACCTCTGTCTCATTTTCTCAACTGCAAAATGGAGTAATAGATTGTAAAGGCTGTTGTGAGGATCAAATGAGATGATATTTGTAAAAATGCGTAGCACAGTGCCAGACACAAAGCAGATGCTGAATAAATGCTTATTCTTTGTCCCTTTCCCTTATGCTTAGATGAATAAATTCCCTCAATCAATTCCTTTTCAGATATGAAATGATGTTTCCTAACAGGTAGAGAAATACAGAAAGGGATATGATTTATAAAACATAAAGCAGACTCTACATAATCAAAATACCCATATGGTTAGGTTACATATACAGTAACTTAAAATATAGAGAGCCTCATTTGCAGGAACCACCTTGGGCTTTGGTAGTCTGCTTATTCAAAGATTCCAAGCTCAAGCACAAATCTCTTTTCCTCTGCCATTAAGGCATTCCTGAACCACTGATGGCCCAATTCTCCATCAGTTGTTTGGTAAAACTTTATTTATTTTTGTTTTTATTTTTGTTTTTTAAATTTTATTTAATTGGGTAATTAAGAAAAATTTTTCCACGGTTACGTGATTCATGTTCTTTCCCTCCCTTCCTCCCACACCTCCCTCCCATAGCCAACATGCAATTCACACTGGGTTTTACATGTGTCAATTGGTAAAACTTTACACTTGGAGAGAAAGAAAATATGGAGATTGGAGGAAAAGAAACCCAGAGGTATACTCTTTAGACTTTTCCTATTACTATAGTCCTGGAAAACGCATACTCTTAGAATGCTCAGTTAAGGAAAGGGAAAAGTTGAAAGGCAACCCAACCTTTCATCATTATCAACTGGGAAGGAGTAACCTTTACTATTTGTCAAAACAGCTGAAGAGGCTGGATGTTATCCATAGATATCTAGACAGAACCCAGCAATCTGAATGGTAGGTTTGCTTTAATTTCTGGAATTCTGGAAACAGAAGTTTCATTCATTCCAAGAACAATGTGATTTGAATTTCAAAGGATACATATTTCACTGGGTAGAAGAGAGAATTTGACTAAGTGGCCTTTAAGATCTTTTCTAATTCTGAGATTCTTTGAGATTAAAAAAAAAGTAAGAGGATGGGTATAAGCACAACACTTAAAATAAATTGAGAGGAATCTTACAAATAGTATTCCAGGGGCTATGAGAAACTTGTCAAACAATACAAAAAATATCTGTTAAATAACATTATCCCCATTTTGCAAATGAAACTGAAATTCCAAGAGGATAATAGTTTACTCAAATATCATAGGAAATCAGAGCAAAACAAAGATAACATATGGAATCTTTAGATTACTCAATCCAGGTCTCCCTAGATCACCAAATTCCATATGCCAATAGAGTTAATGATACATTATCAAATAAAGCCAGAGAATTAGATAAGAACAACAGAAATGGAAAGATTAGGATCTGAAATAATTAAAAGAAAAAAGGTCACAGCTGAAGAAAAGTGTTGTTCAGTCATTTCAGTCGTGTCCAACTCTTCATGACACCATTTTGGGTTTCTCTTGGCAAGGGTACTAGAGTAGTTTGCTAGTTCCTTCTCCAGTTCATTTTATAGTTAAGGACCTGAGGCAAACAGAGTTAAATGACTTGCCTAGGGTCTTACAGCTAGTGTCTGTGATCACATTTGAACTCATGAAGATGAGCCTTCCCAACTCCAGACCCAGCACTCTATTCACTATGTCACCTAGCTGCCCTGAGGAGGAAAAGGAAAGGGAATAATAAAGGATTTCAATAAACAAGTATTGATTTTCCTGTTTATCAAAGTCCCTGCAGAATTCCTGGCTCTTTGTTATTTGGAATCTCTGCCTACCCTCTCTACAAGAGAAGAATAATAACAAATTGGCTTTTTTTGCTTCCCTTACATGTCCTGAGGGCTTACTAAGATAAGTGGTTCCATAGACCACCTGGAATTCTTTTGAGTAGGGTCACTAGGGCGGTCTCTCTAGCACTATTGCATTTTCCCTTCAAATCACAGGGAATCTGAGAGATGGGCTCAATGACCCACCTTCAGGGACTACCTACCTCTGCAGCACTGGAACAGTGGACCACAAAAGACTCCAGAATATACTTTTTAAATTCAATGAAAGATGCTGTGATGTTCTTGTTCAGCTCTAGATCTTGTTTCCTCCCTGAACCTTCCATGCAACTCCCCCTTGTTGGGCCTAGAGAGTGACATCAGAATCACACCTGGTGATATCACTGTCTCTATAGCAACGATGATGCTATAAGGAGCTGCCTGGTCAGAAAGACAAGAGAAGAGGTAACTGCTACTGAATTTGGAAGGGTTGGGATATTTGCATCCTCTTTATTTGGAAAATGTTTGATTCTCTGGGGATGAAGAATGGTGAAAATAGGAAGAGTGGAGAGGAGAAGGATTTGACAATTAATTGTGATTTTTAAATGGTCATACTACAGTGGAGATGGTTGTTCAATTTTTTTTCAGTCTTTTTTCTTAGCAAATAATATTGGAGTGTTTTGGCATTTCCTTCTCATTTTATGGATGAGGAACTGAGGCAAAGAGGACAAAGTGACTTACCCAGGGTTACACAGCTAGTAAGTGTAAGTGTCTGAGACCTGATTTGAACTCAGTCCTCCTAATGCCAGGCCTGGCACTTATATCTACTGCATGATCTAGCTGCTCAACAAACTTCAGAGGAAAATGAGGGGATAAAGAAGATCTTTAAAAGTCTGCTAGATTTCCTAAGCAAGCACCATGGAATCTTTTATTGTTTTCTCATGTTCATCATCTTGTGCTTTATAGACAAAACCATTTATGTTTCTCTTTCTACAAAGAAGAAATATTATAGATATAATTTCCAATCCTCTTTTTGATTGGAGCATTCCTACCTACTCTTCCCCCATGGTCTACTTTTAGCTTCTTGATTTTGTACATTGTGATCTTAATATATTTATTTTCATGGAATTTCATGGGTTAATTTAGTGGTTGCTTAGTTCTCTGTGTCCTTTCTCTTTGTCATCTACTTTAGTTTGGAAACTACCAGAAAGCAGATACTTTATAAAATGGCACACATAGACATGTGTTCAGTTAAGAATAACATTTTTATAGCACAATTTACAAAACATTACTTCATGTCAATCCTCATAACAACAATGTAAGACAGGTTCTATATAATATACTATCATCTGTATTTTACAGATGAGGACACTGAGGCTGAGAGAGAGGTTAAGTAAACTTTCCCCAGGTCATATAGCTGAGGCAGGATTTGAACTAAGGTTTTCCTGACTCCATATCTAGTGCTCTATCACTATGTCACCTAACTCTTTAAGTACTTTAATAATGGTATTGTTTATCAAACATTTATTAAGCATCTATTATGTACAAGTCACTGTGAAAATATAAAGATATTGCTAGTGACAGGATTTTGTGGCTGCATGTCTAGTGTATTAGTTTAGGATCCCTATAATTTACCTTGTGTATTATCCTAGAGCATGCTTTCAAGTTTCATCCAGGTGACCCTGACTGTCTTCTCAATTAGTTCATTTCTTAACAAATTAAGGGTGTATAAAATAGTTTTGCTGTCAGACCTATGGGTAAGAGAAGAATTTATGTCCAAACAAGACATAGAGAACATTATGAGATGTAAAATAGATAACTTTTACCTTGTTAAGTGAAAAAGGTTTTAAGCAAACAAAACCAATGCAAGCAAGATTAGAAGGGAAACAAAACTGGAAAAATATTTATAGCAAGTGTCTCTGATGAGACATATTTCTGAAATATATAGAGAACTGAGTCAAATCTGTAGGAACATAAGACATTCTGCAATTGACAAAATGGTCAAAAGAAATGAATAGGCAGTTCTCAGAAGAAGAAATTAAAACTGTTTAGTCATATGAAAAAAATGCTCTAAATCACTATTAATTAGAGAAATGCAAATTAACACAATTCAGAGATACCAATTCATACCTATCAGACTGGCTAATATGACAAAAAAGAAAAATTATAAATGTTGGAAAGAATGTGGGAAAACTTGGACACTAATATTCGACAGTATATTATTATATTATATATATGATATATTATATATATCATATATATTAGTGTAGCTGTGAACTAATACAACCATTCTAGAGAGCAATTTGGAACCATGTTTAAAGAGCCACTGAACTGTGGATACTCTTTGACCTCAAACCCTACTAGGTCTGTATCCCAAAGAGATCAAAGATAAGGGAAAAAAGACTTACTTGAACAAAAAAATAGCAGTTCTTTGTGTGGTGACAAAGAATGGGAAACTGAAGGGATATCCATCAATTGGGGAATGACATTGTGGTATATGATTGTAATGGAATACTATTTTGCCTTAAGAAATGCCAAAAAGGGCAATTAGACAGACATACAAACAAAAAAGAATTTTGGAAAGTTATATGAAGTGATACAAAATGAAGTGAGTAGAACCAGGAGAATGTTGTACACAGTAACAGCAATAATGTATGATGATCAACTGTGAATGAATTGACTATTATCAGCAATGCAAGGATCCAAGATAATTCCAAGGGACTTCTGATGAAAAAGACTATTCATTGCCAGAGAAGGAATTGAAGGAGTCTGAATGCAGATTAAAGCTACAATTTTTCATTTTATTTCCTGTGTGAGTGTTTTCTTGTATAAGTGATATGTGTCTTTTACAACATGATGAACATGGAAATATATAGATTGTTAGATAGCACATGTGTAACCTATATCATATTCCCTGCTATCTTGGGAAGAAGGGGGAAGGGAGGGTAGGAGAGGACATAAAACACAAAATGTCAGAAAACAATAAAAATGTATCTACATGTAATTGAGAAAAACTCTAACCCTGCCCTTTCAGTGTCTAAAACTTCCTCTAGCAACTTAATTCTAATCATCCTGAGTCTCAATGTGCTCTTCTGTAAACTGGGAATAAGAGAAATACCTCACCACACTAAAACAATAGTGCTGGACCAGATGGTCTATCCAAGCTCCAACAGCTCTGATTCTATCATTAGTTTAGAACATCACATTACCTGTGCTCTGTCTTCACCTTTCTTCCTGCTAAATATAATAACCAATTCAACTTCATACTATCAACAACTCTCAGATTTATCATCTCTTGATCTTGCTTCATTATTCAACTTAAATTATTCTCTCCAGTTATCTGTTAATTACCAAGTTTGATTTTTTTTTCTCAGCCTTCAGACTTCTTGATCACTTTGTTGCATGTAATACCTTTGACTATTCTTCTCTTCCTGGATATTCCCTCCTACCTCTGTTCTTTCTCGATCTCTTTTTGTCTCATCATATATATCATAAAGCTGTTCCCCCATCCCCTCTTCCTTGTGTGTATAGATTTCTATTTGTATATGTTAAATGTGAAATAATTTTACCTGACCTTCCTTCTCTTCCCCTCCTTCTATACTTTTTTGAAGGCTATTAAGATAGGACCACTGCTAGACCTTGTTTAATTAGTCTGTATTAATCTGGTGACAAATCACTCCGGTACTGTTGCTAAAAAAACCTCAAATGGGTTCATGACACAAATGAAATAAATAACAAAAAAATGACTACTATGATTTAGGGAAGCTAGGTGGCAAAGTGGATAGAATGTTAGCCCTGGAATCAAGAAGACTACTCTTCCTGAGTTCAAATCTGACCTCAGACACTTCCTATCTATGTGACCCAGGGCAAATCATTTAACCTTGTTTGCCACATTTTCTTATCTGTAAAATCAGCAGGAGAAGGAAATGGCAAATCATTCCAGTATCTTTGCCAAGAAAACCCTAAAAGTGTTCATAAAGAGTTGGACATGACTGAAAACCAACTGAACATCATGATTCTTGATGATGATAAAGCTGATTAACATGAAAGCAGTTTATTTTTGCTTAGTCAATTTTCATTGTTCATTCAAGCATACTATTTCATGTTTGTTTGTTTTTTGTTTTTTGACTCCAGCATTTGAACCTCAAAGTTTCTGTGCTGCTTTGGTCTTTTTATCAGTAGTGCTTAGAAGTCCTCTATTTCATTAAAGATTCATTTCCCCCATATAGCTTTATGCATTTTTTTACTGGGTAAGTATATATGATTGTAAACCTATAGCCTTTACTTTCTGGAATACCATATTCCAAGTTCTCTCCACCTTTACAGTGGTAGCTGCTAAATTATATGTGATCCAAATTGTATTTCTTTGATAATTGGATTCTTTCTTTCTGATCACTTGCAATATTTTTTTCTTTGACCTGGAAGCTTTGGATTTTGGCTATAATGTTATGTTCCTAGGAGCTTTCATTTGAATTTCTTTCAGGAGGGGACCTGTGGATTCTTTTTTCCTTCCCTTTGGCATCTGGTTCTAGGAGATTTGGGTAGTTTCTTTTTAGATTTAGATTTCTTAAAATAGAATGTTTAGAGTCATTTTTTTGTCATGGCATTCAGATAATCCAATAATTCTTAAGTTGTTTTGCCTAACTCTGTTTTCCAGGTCAATTATTTTTACTATAAAATCTTATGCTTCTTTTTTCCAGCTTTTTGACTTTGATTTAAAATTTGTTTATTGTCTCATGGACTCATTGGCTCCTATCTGATCTATTTGAAATTTCAAAAAGTTTGTTCCTTGGGCAAAGTTTTATACTTCTTGTGCTAACTATGCTAATTCCCTTTCTAATTTTTCTTCCACAGCTCTCATTTCTTTTCCAAGATTTTCCCTTCAATTGCTCTTTTTCCATTTATAAAACCCAGAACTTCCCCCTTCCCTTCCAGTTGCTTGGCTTCCCTCTCCCATTTTAAAATATTTTTTACTGTTTGGGATCTCCCAACCTGTGATAATGGCAGAATCAATTAAGTATTTTTAAGAAGAGAGGTATCAATAAAATGTCATACTTTTTGGGTTTTTTTATACATAATTATTTACTAATGATGAGTTCCAAGTAAAAAAAAATAATTAGATAAAAATCAATGAAATGTGAGACAACTGAAATGTGTTTGGCATCCATATCTCTGCATTTTAAAAATTAATCATTCCTATAAGATCAGACGTCAAATGAGGATGCCCAATACCAACAAAATCATTTAATATTGTATTAGAAATTCTAACAAAAGCACTGAGAAGGAAAAGAAATTGAAGAAATCAGAATGGACAAAGAGGTAATAAAACAATTTCTTTTCACAGATGGCGTGGTTGCCATATAAGAAAAATCCTAGAAATTCAACCGAAAATTATATGAAACTATCAATAGTTTTAGCAATGTAGTAGGATATAAAATAAAGCTCTATAAATCATAAGCATTTCTACATAGCACCATCAAAATCTTACAAGAAGAGATAGTAAGAGAAAACCCACTTAAAATAACCACAGACAGAATAAAATACCTAGGAGTATATATACCTGCCAAAATGGTTTCATATAAACCTTATATTCCATAACAATACAACCAATTAGATCATGTTATAATTGATTTAGATTTAGAATCATTGAGGAGAAGGCCTTCATTATATAGAGAGGTTGCTTTGACACTACATTTTAATTTAATTCAATGACTAAAATCTTTTAACATTCAAGTCATTCCCTCTAATGAACAATCAGAATTTGTTGTCCAGGTTATCCTGTTCACTTTTTCTCTTATAAGATCATAGTGAATGCTTATTCTAACCATCTGGATTTGCCTTTTCCTCTTTGCATTATGTCATAAAGGTTTTTCTGTATTTCTTTGTGCTTTTCATTCTTAAATGCTTCCCCCCGCCATTTCTCCTCTTGAAACCATAATTGCCAATTAACTAGAAGGGCCAGAGACAAGGTTTACAAGTAAAACAGAAGTATGAGGTGTTCAGTATAGGGGCTAAGGGTTATTTGCTTTTGTAGGCCTCTTACCCATCCATATGTATGCATATTATCCATTCTCTCTACTTAATATCATTTCCACTTGATTTATCAACTCTGACCTATGTTACTGCAAAGAAGTACCTATCTACATTATAGTCACAATATTTAACACAGTAAATGTTTTATCTGTCTCTTTCTTTTTCTCTATCATCTCTTTCTCTCTCTCTCTGCCTACCTATATAATCAATCCCTCACTTTTCTCTCTTAAAAATACTTAAGGTCTTGAAAGAATTGGTGTGCTTTGGAAGAGCCTACTAAATAGTAATTCTTCTTGCAAGACTAAGGCCAGAAAGTTAATTTCATGATTCATGGAGTGCTTCATAAGACTTCTAGGGTCATTGTCTATAGACTCAACACATCAAAGAAATGCAAGTTTAACTCATATTGAGGAAGGTAATAGTCCTTGTCATACTTATTCTGGTCAAAGACTTAAAGGTTTAGAAGTGGCAATATATCTGAAGTATGGTGTTCAGTTCTGGGCACTCATTTTTGAAGAGATTTACAAGGTAGAATGTGTTTAGAAGACAGTTGAGATGAACTTAAGGATATATAGTTGTTTAGCTATCTCCTGCAGCAAATGTTTCCCTCTGTCATCCCTACTCTCTCACTAATCTTTAATCTCAACCTATCTACTGGCTGCTGTCTACAAATATGCCTTTGTTTCTTCTATCTTCAAAAAACTCTCACTTGATCTATCCATTCATCCCTACAAACTACTGACTGGCCTATCAGGAGAACCTTTTGTGACTAACTCCTTGGTAAGGACATTTACAACAGTTGCTACCACTTCCTCTCTTCTCATTCTCTTCTTAATTCTCGATAGTCCAGCTTTTGACTTCATCATTAAACTGAATTTACTCTCTTCAAAGTTACCGGTAATCTCTTAATTGCTTTATTCACTCCTCATCCTTGACTTCTCTTCAGTCTTTGGCATTGTGAATTACTCCTTTATATTCTTTTCTAAGTTTTTGGGACACTATTCTCTCCTGCTTTTCCTACTCTCTATCTGGCCATCCCTTTCTCAGTCTCTTTTGCTAGATCCTCATCCAGGTTATGCCCACTAATCATGAGTGTCCCACAGGGTTCTCTCTTGGATCTTCTTCTCTTCTTCCTCTGTGTAATTTAACTTGGTGCTTTCATCAGCTCCCATCAATTCAGTTTTCCTTTCTGTTGATAATTCTCAAATCTACCTATCCAGCTCTAACCTTCAACTGCCTTTGAGAAATTTCAAACTGAATGCCCAATAGACATCTTAAACTAAACAACATGCCCCAAATTATACATTATCATAATCTTTCCTCCTTTTAAACTTCCATATTACTGTTGAAGGAACCACCATCTTCCTAGTTTCTTAGGCTCACAAACCCGAGTCATTCTTGAATCCTCACTATCTTTCATTGCCCATATCCAGTCTATTCTCAAGGCTTATTGATTTTACCTACATAACATATGGCTTTAAGTATGGTTATGGCCTAGGTGACAATAGGCTATGAGCTTGCAAAGGAGGGATGGCAAATATTTAACAATGGCTTTCTGGGGGGTTGGGGGAGATGTGTGCAGAACCTACTTAAATTTTTTTATGATTAGGATTTTTGTTACACTGTTGAGTTCCAATTTATTAATTTATTTCCTTCTCTCCTTCCCAAACCCATATTAGAAAAGGACAACATTTATTATAGCTATATATGTGAAACCCTACAATAAATACATACTTCCATCAGTTCTTTCTCTGGAGGTGGATAGCATCTTCTTTCATAAGTCCTTTGAGGTTGATTTGAATAATCATTACTCAAAACATCTTGGTCATTCACAGCTACCCTTCAAAAAGTATTGCTGTCACTGTACTAAACAACTTTTTCTTGGTTCTGCTCATTTCACTCTTCATTATTTAAATGCAAGTCAGGATTTAAAAAAAAATCAACCTGTTCATTTCTTTTATAGCACAATAGTATTCCATTACCATCATATACCACAACTTATTCTGCCCTTCCCCAATTGATGGGCATCTCCTCACTTTTCAGTTCTTTGCTACCGCAGCAATAGTTTAGAACATAAAGGTTCGTTAATGAAGGAATTACAGGAATGTCTAGGGCCATATTTGAACCCAGGATCTCCTAATATGGCCCTAGACATTTTCTAGCTGTGTGATCCTAGGCAAATCATTAAATTCCAATTGCCTGGCCCTTACCATTCATTCCTCTGCCTTGGAACTGATCAATTCTAAGGTAGCAGATAAGATTTCAAAAACTAAAATAAAAAATAACATATAGGTTCTTTCCCCTGATGATCTTGAAAAACAGATCTAATAGCAGTATTGTTAGGTAAAGGGTGTACAGTTTGATAACTCTTTGGGCATAATTCTGAATTACTCTCCAAAATGGTTAGATCAATCCACAATTCCACCAACAATATATTAGAGTCCCAATTTTTTCGCATCCTCTCCAACATCTGTCAATTCCCCCACTACTTCAGCCAATCTTATGGGTGTATTTTTAAATTACCCTTATCTAATAAAAAATTATTTAGAGGGGGCAGTTGGGTAGCTCAGTGGATTGAGAGCCAGGTGATAAGAGGTCCTAGGTTCAAATTTGACCTCAGACACTTTCCAGCTGTGTGACCCTGGGCAAGTCACTTGACCCCCATTGCCTAGTCCTTACCACTCTTCTGCCTTGGAACCACACACAGCATTGATTCCAAGACAGAAGGTAAAGGCTCAAAAAAAAATTATCTAGAGCATTTTAATGCCTATAGACCTATTTTTAAGTTTAATTTACACTACTAATATTTTCTTCATTACTTTCTTAAATCTAGACAATGAATAAAATCATAAAACAAGCCCCTACCTGCATTTGTAGTATTTACTGGTATCTGAAGTATAAACAAATCTTACACTGAAAATTTACGAGTTCTAAGCCTGCCTGAAAAGACTACCTGCCTGGCACAAATACTTGTTGTTTATCCTTCATTTTCAAAGGAGACCAATGAAATCAAGGGGTGATGTTTTGACTTGTGTATTTGGATTTGTGAAGTAGAGTTGCACAAAGTCATCAGCCTCACTTTCTCTTCCAGAGACAGACAAACCTGACAACTAGTGTTGTCCTCGGAGGATGAAGTGGATGACCTTGGCTTCTTTGATGTCTGACCAAGCTCTAAGCACTCCAAAGTCTGCTTTAGCCAGCCTGCCTAGATAATTTTACACATACTACAGCTTCTTGGAGCCAGAGGTGAAAGAGATGAATAACAGATGGACAATAAAGGTGGATGAGCAGCTGTGAACACTAGAGGGGATAGTCCTCCTTTAACACCCCATAAATCCCAATAAATGCTTATTGATAGACTTTTGAAGTCCCAACTCTAAGAATCTACTATGCTAGATATTCTGGGGTTTCTTTGGGACATATTTCTTATCCTTTTTTTCTTCATTCAATCCCTTTTCTTCTCCTTCCACTCTTAGACCGAGAATAGAGACGCCTCAATCTCCGCTTTGGCAACTCCCCAAAGCGCTGACAAATTTCTCAAATTGGGATTAGACCTTCCCCTTCGCCCCATCCCGCAGGCGTACAAAAAAGTCTCTTTCTCATCCCGCCCGGGAAAAGATCAACGCCCACCTCACAGGCGCCCACAAACTTCTCTTCCTTCTCCAGACTGGCAGCAAATCAGCCCCTGACCCTAGCGCCTGCGCGCAGAGAGCCCATTGAAGTAGTTTGGCCCCAATCAAGTGTCGTACATCCTAGGAAAGTGGAATTGTGGGAGATCATGGCGGCGGCCTTAGTCGCCCGGAGTCCTAGGTTCCTGACAATGTCACGTAAGTGTCACCCTCGGTTGAAGTAGGGTTTCCAGGCTGCGGTGCTTCGACCCGCGTACCTTTCGCTTTGCGGTTGAGGCATAGCCCCAGAACTGAGCCTCGCCGTGTTCGGGCCGCCCTTCCCTCCTCTGGCTGCCTTGACCCAGTTCTTCCTCTCATCCGCAGGCCGCCCGACTCTGGTCCTGGGGCCGAGGGAGAGAACGGGAGGAGAGGACGGATCAGGAGGGGAAGAAAGAGGAGTGGAGAGTGACTGACCTTGTCTTTCCTCTGCCCCCCAATCCGTTATCTCTTAAGTTGTATACGAAGTCCGGCACTCAAGGCCATTCCTGGTCTGCCCCACTTTACTTCATGCTCTTTATCTTCACTCCCTTGGCATTCTAGAGCTCCAGCCGTTCTTTCCTATAGTTCTACCTTCCTATAGAAATAGAACCATCAGCTCCAGTTCCCTCTTTTGACAGATGAGAAAACTGAGACCCAGAGAGAAGTGACTTGCCCAAGGTCATTCAGATAGGAAACAGTAAAGCCAGGGATTGAGTCCAGTTCTTCTGACTCTATATCCTTCTGACTCTATATCTTCGAAATTCTATAGTGATACTGAGTTTTTAGAGCTGGATATTTTTCTTCCCACAGGTCCTTTACTTGCTTTCTGTGATTAGGAATGTTAGAAAGAGCAATTGAGAGAGTATTAGTTTAGAGGTTTTCCCTCCCTCTAAATGAGCCTTCCCAAATTTTCTTAGGCACTTTGTCTTGATCTTACCTTTGCTCCAATCACACTCTACCTTATATTCAAATTTGTTTTTAGCTTTTTTCCTTAAACCCTTGCCTTCAGTCTTAGAATTTAACTTAAGACATTTAGAATCAATAGTGAATATCTGTTACAGGACAAGAGATCGGTAACAGCTAGGCAATGTGGATTAAGTGTCTCAAGTCAAATTTGAATCCAATACCTCTCATCTCTAGACTTCACTTTCTATCCATTGAACCACCTAGTTGCACTCATTCTACTTATTTGTGCACATTCCATCCCCTGTAGATCATCAATTTCTTCAAGGCAGGAAGAATCCTTTAATTTTTGTATTCCCAGAGATTTGAACACAGAAGGGGAAAGAAGGTAAGATCAGCTCGGACTTGGATTCCTCCCCAAATTCTTGAACATGCTATTTAAGAGATAGTTTATGACCATTTAGAAATGAGAGCCTTGATCACTAGAAGTCAGTGTGGTTTCACCAAGAAATTAATTGTTCCAGATTTACCTCCTTTCCCTTTATTGACAGTTAGATTAAGTAATTCTATAGATGGTTCCTTAACATTATTCTTAATTGTTCATTTCCCCATATCTAACCACTTGCTAAATCTTGCTGTTTCTACCTTCACATCATCTGACCTCTTCTCTCTTATACTATTTCTACCTTGATTCAGGTCATCATCATCTCTTACCTTGATTATTGCAAAGACCCCCTAATTGATTGTTCTTTCTATTTCAGTCCATCTTCCACATTGCTCTCAAACTAATTTTTTATTAAGTAGATACCTGGCCACATCACTCCCTAGCTCAGTCAACTCCACTGCATTCCTGTTACTTATAAAATCAAATAAAAATGCCTCTTTTTGGTTTTTAAAGGCCTTCCCTGCCTTCCCCTAAACTGCTTTTCCTGCCTTATTATACATGATGCTTCCCTACCTGTTTCTCAAACATAACATTACATCCTAGTCAAAATGTTTTGGTACCATTCCTGAAATGCACACTTACCTCATCTCCATTTTGTAGAACCCTTCTCCCTTCAAAATCCAAGCTTTTACTTCATGAACCCTTTCCTGATTCTCTGACTGCTAGGTTGTTTTACTAAGCTTTTTGTTTACTTTCTATTAACTATTTTGTATTTATGTTCTTTTTATATATATTCTATGTACATTTATATCCACGGTTGAAAACCCTTTCAGAAAAGAGATTGTTTTATGGTATCCCCAACTCCTAGCACAAGGCTTGGCTCAAACATAATAAGTGCTTAGTAAATATTTGTTGATTGATTTCCCCAGCTGCCATTCTTCTCTATATTGTTATTTTGTTTTTACTTGTATTTATCCTCTTTATTCAGTCAATACCTCAATAAAGGCAAACTCCATTTGCTTAGGACTTGTTTCATCTTCTGTCTTTGTTCCTTAATTCCTTAGAACAAATTTAACTCCTTTCTTTAAGGTAGGTGGTACAGTAGCTAGAGTGCTGAGCCTGGATTCTTGAAGATCTGAGGTCAAATCCAACTTAGAAACTTTCTAGCTTTGTGCCCCTGGGAAAGTCACTTGGTCTCTGTTTGCTTCAGTTTCCTCAGCTGTAAAATGAGAATAATAATAGCACCTGGCACAGAGCAAGCATTATACAAATGTTAGCTTTTATTATTATTTCTTAGCACAGTACTTGGCACATATTAGACACTCAGTAAATGCTTGTTGACAGAAAGGTTAGAGACTAGAGATGGGGTGTCATATGTGAGGAACACCAAGAGGCCAATGTGGCTGATCTGTAGAGTGTCAGAAAGGTGTAGTGGAGAATAATTTATAACTGATCTGAAGAGTTAGGTTGTGATTGTGTTTAAATATTAAACAAGGGAGTTTCTGTTTTATCCTAGAGGCAGTAGGAAAGGGTTCTATTGGTGTTTATTGAGTAGGGAAAATACATGGTCAGATCTATACAAATTTAGGAAGATCATTTGGCAGCTGTATGGAGGACAGATTAGAGAGGGGAGAGACTTGAAGCAAAGACCAGTTAGGACATAATCAAGTAGTCCAATCAAGAGGTCATAAGCATCAATAACTAATGTACTAGCCACATAAGTAGAGGAGTATTCAGATATGAGAGATGTTGAGATAGAAAGGACAAGATTTGGCAATTCTAGATGAAGGTGACAGACTGTTGGACAGACTATTGAAGACACAAACCTGGTGATTGAAATGATGACGCTACCCCTTCACAGAAGTAGAATAGTTTGGAAGAGAAATGGATTTTTAGGGAAAGATAATGAACTATTTTGGATGGATAGAGTTTGTTACCTATATAACATGAGTCAGAAAATGTTCAGTCAGCACTGGTAAACTGGATATGTATATCCTGGGGCTCTGCATAAAGTTTATTATTAAATCCCAGCTGATGAAGCCTCTTAAGTATCAGAAGTAAAAGAAAAGAGAGCCAAGTATAGAACTTTTGGTGTATGTGCACAATTAGGATACAAGAATGATATACCAGCAAAAGGATCTTAGAGCATTCAGACAGAAGGTGTTGTCATATCCTGGAGAAAAGATGTTGGTCAACAGTGGCACAGAGAGGTCATAAAGAATTTGACATTTCAGAGATCATTAGTAACTATGGAAAAAGCAGTTTTAGTTGTATGGTAAGGTTACAACGTTTGATTGCAACATGGTGAAAAGTGAGAGAAAATGAAGGTAAGGAAGAGATAGGTTTTTTAAGAGTTTGACTTGAATTGATGAGAGCTGATGAAATCACCAAATTAAATAATATAGAGGGAGAAGAGAAAATGACCTAGAAGAGAACCCTTGGGACACTCATGTCTAGTGGATATAACCTAGATGAAGATCCAGTACAGGAGACTGAGAGGGAATAGTTAGAGAGGTAGGAGGAGGACCAGGAGAGAGTAATGTCCCCAAAATCTAGAGTGATCAATAATGTCAAAGGCTGAAGAGAGATCAAGAAGGTTGAGGGGGTGGGGTGGGCAGCTGGGTAGCTCGCTGGATTGAGAGCCAGACCTAGAGACGGGAGGTCCTAGGTTCAAATCTGGCCTCAGACACTTCACAGTTGTGTGACCTTGGACAAGTCACTTAACCCCCATTGCCTAGCTCTTACCACTCTTCTGCCTTGGAGCCAATACACAGCATTGATTCCAAGACGGAAGGTAAGGATTTAAAAAAAAAAGGTTGAGGTCTGTGAAAATATGGAATAAAAATTGTTAATAGGACATTGATATCCCATATAAGTGGTAGGAAGAATAAAGAATCATGCCTGTCTATGGCAAAAATGGGAATACAGGAGGATGTTATTGGAGGTTGAGTAGTTTAGTTATCACATTGATGGCCCATCAACATAAAGATAGAGAATGATGGAAAAAGATGATTTGGAGACCAAGCTATTTAGAACATTGGGAAACTGACTGAATATGGTAGATGGAAACAATAGAGATACGGAACAAGCATGGGAGTGGGATTTCATTGTTTTCTTTAATGAGTTCAGACTACTTAACAAAACTGTACTTTCCTAAAGCGGAGGCCATGTCTAATAGCTCTTGGTATTGAGTCCCCAGCTTGTACTTTACTGTTATTAATAAGTCCATTGTGTATTGGGAGCTTGGGGGTAGTCTATCCAGGACCTATGGGGGGAGTCTTTGTTTACATATTCTTTCCCATGTTAACTTTTGGCTTATTTTTGTATACTTTCTTGTCATGTTTAAGGAACTGGCACAACTGCTATAGCCACATCTCTGTTTCTGGCCCAGTCTCACCGCCAACTTCATCATGCTGTTATACCTCATGGGAAAGGTGGACGGTCCTCAGTCAGTGGGATCGTGGCTACTGTATTTGGAGCAACAGGATTCTTGGGTCGATATGTCGTCAATCACCTTGGTAAGCTAGTCTGAGCATATAGTCTCTTAAGATGTTCATCTGCCATTTAATGGTATTAGCTTTTGTAAAATTCTGAACCCTGTCCATATTGCCTTTACTGCAGAAATGTTATGCATTATTTCTGTGTTGCACTTAGAGAATTCTATTTGTTTATGAAATTCATTATTTATTAACAGTAAGGGATGGTAGATGAAAGAATGGACAATGAAGCAAAATTATGGAATGTTTTTCTTTATAGTCTATGATATGCCAACAGTATTTATTGAAAAAGTGTTCTTAATATAGGCATGGTAGTAGAATTTCACTGTTGCTCCATCTACCTAACCTATGTGCCTCTAGTTAAAGGGTATCATACTTCCAATTTGGGAATTTGAAACCAGGGGCTGGTGAGCATCCTTAGTGAAGGATAGAATGGTGATAAAGTATACAAAATAAAAAATATTCTTGAAGTCAGGTTGGATTGAACCAGTTCCCACCCTCTCTGGGAGAGTCAACATGGTTGCAGGGAATCTGAGATGAGAAAATTTTTAATAGCTATTTCCCAGTTTACTCTTCCCAATAGACACCAAAGATTTCCCTGCTTATGCTCAGAGCTATGTAGTTTGATATTTTGCTCTTCATTTCAGCCTGTCTCTTCTGCCTTTTTAGGGCGCATGGGATCACAGGTGATTGTCCCCTATCGGTGTGAACCTTATGATTTCACATATCTTCGACCTATGGGTGACCTTGGCCAGATTATTTTTCTGGTAAGAACATAATACATATCACAAACATGAGGTATTCCAAAGGCTGAGTGAAAAGATAGGGCAGTGCTTCCCCAGCCAAGATCAGAGAGCAAAGACAACACCTAAACCAAGGGAAGAAGCTCACTCAGTTTCTAGGCTAACTTTCTTTCTTTCTTTTTTTTTTTATGGCACAGTCATTTCTTGATATACCTTGTTCCCCATTAACCCTGCCTTTTAATAAAGAAATGCAGCTCAGCCAAAGAGACTGATAGGTTGTCTGAAGTGGGTATGCAACATTCTGTCCTTTGACCCTCTCTACCTCTACTAACAGAAGGGAAATATATTTCGCCAGTTATTTTTAAGGACCAAAATTGGTTAATTAACTTGTGTTCAGCCATTTTTTAATGTGGTTTTAGTTATATTACAGAGACCATTGTGTATATTATTCTTTTGGTTCTCCTTTCTTTGCCCTTTATCAGTTCCTACAAGTCTTTCTTGCTTCTCGAAATTATTTATTTTTGTCATTTTTTTTTGGTGTAATATTTCATTATACTCAAGTCATGATTTGTTAGATTTTTCACAGTTGGTGGTTTCCACATCCACTCTGATTCCTGTTTTTTTGCTGCCAGAGTAGCTGCTGCTGCTGCAGATATATGCCTTTTTCAACCTATTCCTCTTTGGATTTTATCCGCATGTAAGAGGATTATAGAGAAGTAAACAAAATTAAGACCTGAGTCTTCTAGAGCATTAGTATTTGTTAAAAGTCTCCGGTGTGTTTTACCCTATGATTATATGATAAAGATCCCTGGAAACTAAGCCCATCATATTCAATAAGCCTTCCAAAAATGCTATTTTTTTTTTTTGCAGATACAGTAATAAGCAGCTGAACAGATTCCAAAGTGTGGTAATGCTGTTTTGTATATGACTGTGTGCAATGGTTTGTTATCTGATCTGATGCTGCTCTTAACAGGAATGGAATTCCAAGGACAAAAGTTCTATCCAGAGGGCACTGGAGCATAGCAATGTTGTCATCAATCTTGTAGGACGAGACTGGGAAACTAGGTAAGTGCTTTGGATTTAAGGTCAGCTCCTTCCTTCCCCCTCCCCCCCTTTCCCCCCAAAGGGTTTCCTTGACTAATACAGGATGGGGGTTTGTCTATCAGAGTATATATTTTGAGCACTGGTCCTCTGCCTGGCACCATGCTGAACTGGTAAGAGAAACAAAAGAATTTTAAGATAATCTGGGATGTTGTAGTTATAGGGATAAAACACATAAGACAATTTCCAAACAACACATATTAAAGTATAATATATATTTTGTTAGATGGGTTGTTAACAATACATTAAATGCAAAATTGCATGGGAAGGAGTGAGATTGTAAACACTAATCTTTCCTTAATCCTTTTTTCTGACTTACTGCTAATTATTGTAGCAGTTTTATATAGACTTCTTTGTTCTTAGAGACCTTATGGCCCTTTTTGGAGGGATAGTAATGTCAGCTATCTATATCTTTAGGCTGTTGTGAAGGATAACACTTTTGTTTTTGAATGTGTGAGAAACTCAGATTTACAATAACAATATCATAGATAAGATGATGTTCTGACATGCTTTGAGGCTTCAAGATTTTCTGGGAAACTTCTGCAATCCCCTTTCCTTCAGTTGCCAGAGGAAGCAGCATATTTTGGTAGCAACAACAACAACAACAAAAAGTGTTCAGAGAAAGGCTCTTCTCTTCTCTGAATGACCAGAACTTTAACTTTGAGTATTCATGATTTGATTTTTGCTTCATTTTTTGACCAAAGACACTCTTAAGTCCTGGGAAATAAAGTCCTTTGTCTTAAGTCTTGCCTTAGTATTTATTAAGGGCCTAGTGTATTTTACCCTATGATTACATGATAAAGACTCAATGTATCAGGGAGACTTGGGGACATGGTGTTATAGTTAACTCTTGAATAATTAGGCAGTCATGGATAATCCAAAAATTATCTTTATTTGGCTTTAGAACATATTTGTCAACTTAATATTTGGATGTGAAAATTCTAGGAGTTCACATCAGACAAATAATGGAGGTTTACTGCAAAGACCTGTTCATTTTTCCCATCTTGATCACTACTCTGTAATCCATTTCATGCTGGGGAAAGAGTGTTCTTTTTCAGAATATTTAGGGCCAAGAGGAAGGTTTCAGAAATCAGGATTATGGAGATGGAATAATTTTGAGAGTCAATGGTGAGTTCCAGAGTGTGGCTGAAGTAGATTGGAGATAGAAGATAGATTTGTCAGATTGCTTATGTGGTTGGGAGAAATGGTGGGAAAGAATAGGGAAAAGGAAGGGTAGGAAGGTTGCTTGGGGGTGGTGGGGAATCCTCCCCACCTGCCTGATGGTAGGGAAGTTGATCAGGCTTTCTTTTATTCTAGGCTAGGGAATTATAAATCAAATAAAAACTAGACTCAATAGAAAGTCAGGTAGATTTATTTGGGATTTTAGGAAAGGGAAGGTTTGGGAAAGTATAGGAAAGTTTGATCTCTGGCAGCTATGCAGGGACCAAAACTCTCCACCTGGGTGGGGAAGTGGGGAGTTTGGGGGAGGCACCAAAATCTGCACTTCTCTCTTCTTTTATTCTCTCTGACACCTCCCACAAAGGAAGTGGGATGTGTCTTAGGCAGTAGAGAGTCCTGGGAAATGTAGTCTCCCAGGGTTTAGATCCATTTCAAAAAGCTCAGTTATCAGCACATTTGGAGATATTGAAGAGGATTAAAAGAAAACTGAGCAAGAAACTAAAACCATTGAGGGAAGTAGGAGAGTTGTATGGTATGGTGGAAGGAGTAGTGAGGGCAAGAGTAATGGCTTTTCTAGGAAATGTTTCAAGGAACCAGGTTTTAGTTAAAGCAAAAAGATAAAAGGAGGAAGAAGGAGAAGCAGTTAAAGTGGCGGGCGCGGGAGTGGGGTTGGAGCCAGGGCTGAGGTGACTCCCCTCAGCAGATCATGCCCAGGGGTGCCTGTGGCAGCGGCTGCGGAGGGAGGGGGTGTGACTGGGCAGTGCTGGCACGAGGGACGATGCCATTTCCAGTTACAACCCAGGGATCACAACAAACACAACCGCCACAGAAGCATTATGGCATTACCTCTCCCATCAGTTTAGCAGCCCCCAAAGAGACAGACTGCATACTCGCATAGAAACTAATTGAAACCCTAAAGCCCTTTGGGGTTTTTGAAGAGGAAGAGGAACTGCAGTGCAGGATTTTAATTTTGGGAAAATAACCTGGTAAAAGAATGGATACGGGAAATCAGTGAAAGCAAGAATCTTCCATAGTCTGTAATTGAAAATGTTGGAGGAAAAATTTTTACATTTGGATCCTACAGATTAGGAGTTCATACAAAAAGGTGCTGATATTGATGCATTGTGTTTTGCACCAAGACATGTTGACCGCAGTGACTTTTTCACCTCATTCTATGAAAAATTGAAGTTACAGGAAGAAGGAAAAGATTTGAGAGCTATTGAAGAGGCATTTGTACCAGTTATCAAGCTATGTTTTGATGGTATTGAGATTGATATTTTGTTTGCAAGATTAGCACTGCAGACTATTCCTGAAAATTTGGACCTTCGTGATGACAGTCTACTAAAAAATTTAGATATTAGATGCATAAGAAATCTTTATGGTTGCAGGGTAACCGATGAAATTTTACATCTAGTATCAAACATTGACAACTTCAGGTTAACTCTGAGAGCTTTCAAACTTTGGGCCAAACGCCACAACATCTATTCCAATATATTAGGTTTCCTCAGTGGTGTTCCCTAGTAGCAAGAACTTGCCAGCTTTATCCAAATGCAATAGCATCAACTCTTGAACATAAATTTTTCTTGGTATTTTCTAAATGGGAATGGCCAAATCCAGTGCTATTGAAACAACCTGAAGAATGCAATTTTAATTTGCCTGTGTGGGACCCAAGGGTAAACCCCAGTGATAGGTACCATCTTATTCCTATAATTACACCAGCATACCCATAACAGAATTCTACATACAATGTGTTCATTTCTACATGGAATGTCATGGTTGAGGAGTATAATAAACAAGGTCTTGCTATCACAGATGAAATTTTGCTGAGTAAGGCAGAGTGGTCCAAACTTTTTGAAGCTCCCAACTACTTTCAAAAGTACAAGCATTATATTGTACTTTTAGCAAGTGCACCAACAGAAAAGCAGTGACTAGAATGGGTGGGCTTGATGGAATCAAAAATCCGAATCCTGGTTGGAAATTTGGAGAAGAATGAATTTATTACACTGGCTCATGTGAATCCTCAGTCATTTCCAGCACCAAAAGAAAATCCTGACAAGGAAGAATTTCATACCATGTGGGTAATTGGATTAGTGTTTGAAAAAACAGAAAACCTTGAAAACCTCAGTGTTGACCTTACATATGACATTCAGTCTTTTACAGATACAGTTTATAGGCAAGCAATAAACAGCAAGATGTTTGAGATGGATATGAAAATTGCTGCAATGCATGTAAAAAGAAGACAACTTCATCAACTCCTACCTAATCACGTGCTTCAGAAAAAGAAAAAGCATTCATCAGAAGTTCAATTGACAGCTCTAAATGTCAGCAGTCTAGATTTGTCTATGGATAGTGACAACAGCATGTCTGTGCCTTCTCCTACCAGTGCTATGAAGACCAGTCCATTGAATAGTTCTGGCAGCTCGCAGGGCAGAAACAATCCTGCTCCAGCTGTAACAGCAGCATCTTTGACCAACATCCAGGCAACTGAGGTTTCTGTGCCACAAATAAATTCCAGTGAAAGCTCAAGGGGTACTTCAAGTGAAAGCATTCCTCAAACTGCCACTCAGCCAGCCATTTCTCCACCACCAAAGCCTACAGTCTCCAGAGTTGTTTCCTCAACATGTCTGGTAAACCAACCACCAAGACCTTCAGGAAACACAGCAACAAAAGTTCCTAATCCTATAGTAGGAGTCAAAAGGACGTCTTCACCTCATAAAGAAGAGAGTCCCAAGAAAACCAAAACAGAGGAGGATGAGACAAGTGAAGATGTCAACTGTCTTGATTTGATTGAACATGATAAACGGGAAACTAAGAAAAAACATCCAGTACAGACCTTCAGATATCCCTGCTCTCTCTGTAAATCCTATTCCTGTTATCAAGAATTCAATAAAACTGAGATTGAACTGGTAAAAACAACCTCAGGGGTCCATAAACAATATCTGCCAACTCAGCCTGTTATCTTCTAATACTAAAAAGGAGAATGGAGGGTGCAAGACTAGACAGGACTGAAAATGGATTTAGGTTTATTTGGTGAACCTCCCTTACAGCACTTGATCGGAAGTCCAGGTTAGTATGTGAAGCCAGGAGTACTATTAGTAATGTGTTAGCAACAGTTGCATTAACTATTTCAAAGGATTACTGCCTTTAAAAGAAAAAAAAAAAGAGGAAAAAACTTCAAGTTATATTTGTATCCATATTTAACATCTGATTGGATTTCTGTTTGATACATTGTTTGAAAAATTTGTAATTCAAACTCATAAGAATTCCTTATATTGATGATGCACTTTTATGTATTTTTTATTAGAAAGTAGAACTAATTTTAGATCTTGAGTTTGATGCATTTTTATTTTTTCCTGAAGTTCCTTCATCATTATTCCATAAATTGGATAACATTGTATAGTGGTTATACTATTGTACTTGAGACAAATGATAAGGGTACATCTAGTTCAGTCCCATTGAAGTAGCCATAACCCTTAAAAATGAAATGTTAAATCTTTGGAGTATGTGATATATTAAAAGAATAATTGGGAAATAGTTGGTTTTGAATGGGACACGATTAAGAAGTAGTATATTGGTTTTATTTATAAAGTTTTATAGTGCATACAAATCAGCGATCAAACAAGCAACTCCTTTTTTCCTTTGAGCTAACAAAGTTCTGTTCTTCTCTATCCTTTAATCTTTTCTCTTTTATTCCCTTTTTTCAGTTTGTATGCACACAATAGGGACAATTTCATAAAAAATATTAATGCCAGTATTTTCTTAAGCCATGATGTAAAATAAACCACCCTGTGGCCACATGGCACAAAACACCAAATTTTGGTCTTATATGCTTCAAACTTTTGGGTGACTAAGTGGTGCCTGTAAAGCATAACATCTCTTGGGATGGCCATTTGATCATTAATATAAAAAGTTTTGTATGTACACTCCATAGATTTCCTGCTGCAGCCAAGTAAAACATTTCAAATTTTGAACATAAAGGCAAAGCTATTTTCTCCAAGAATTTAAAAACTAATTTTTAGTTTTAGATGGCTCATCAAAAATTTGTCAATAAATTTTAGATAGAAAAAAAGCATACTTTAAAAAATCACTTCTAGCAAGTACTTGACATCTAGTCAGCTCTCTTTACTCCTTTTTGTTTTATTCTTCAGTCCTATCAAAAAGAATTAGGAGCTTCTTTCTTTAAAAGGAATTTTTAAATCCTTCCTGATTGCAACAGAATTACCAGTATTTAGAAAATGTGAGGGATACCAGATATAGATAGCAAACTTTAACTTAAGTTACTTTTTCTTAATCTGGGGGGTGGGGAGCAAAACCAACAAAAACCTTCCCATATTTTCTGATTAGCATGTTTTATGAATCCCCCATTGTGCTCCATCTTATTACATGTGCATTTTTCATGTTAAACTGCAGTTACTTACACTCTTCCACTGTCCTTCTAAATTAATTTTATAAAGTTGGAATGTAGTTTCTTTTTCCCCTTAGGCTATGCAGTAATTGAGGCTTTCTTTTCACCATTTCTTTAAGATGTCTAGTATACAATATTTCTATTTCCCTTATCTCCTGCCCTGTGCAGCCACCTTGCCCTCCCTTTCTACCACCTATGAAAAGATGATTATACTAACAGTTGAAGCATACAAGGTGTCTGTGTATTTTGTGTAGCTATGGAGTTTAGATCGAAATTGCCAGGCACAAATTTAGTCTTGTCATTTTGTTTACACATTGGGGAAAATAAAATTCAGTTTATTAAATGTTTCCTGTAACTGCACCCAAGTTTTTCCAAGCAGGAAACTTGGAATTTTTCTGTTTAGTGACTTTTTAATTCTAGTTTTCATAATCTGGAGATCAGACTGTTGCTTTTGCATGATGTACGTAGTGTCTCATGGCTGGAATTTGCTTTGTTTTATAGTATCAATACTCCTTGTATTTTTCAAGAGCTATTTTGTAAACAGATGATGTATTTCTCCATTGAAAACACAATAAAAATCAGCACAATCCCCCCCACCAAAAAAAAAAAAGATAAAAGGAACACTTGAAGAACAGATTAAGGAAAGGGTTACTGGTATGTGTATATGAAGAAGAGGTCTGGGTAGGCTTGGGGAGGAGGGGTGGAGTCGAGATGAATAGGGATGGGAGGAAGCAGAGGGAGAGTTTTGTACTTAGATTGGTAACTAAGTATAACAGATAATTGATTAGAGAGAAAAGATATTAGGTAAAGTAGAGGTACTGGTTAGTGACAGGACTAGAGAAATACAAAGAGAAGAATTTAATTAATGGATTTATAGAATTTGTCCCATGGTTCTATTTGGAATGTTGATAAGCTTCAATCCTCCTTAAACTGGGCCTCCAAGAATTCTGGATGATCTGCTGGCCAGTTCAGAGAGTCTTTGCTTAATTTATATATTGAGGAAAGGTAAACAAATGAAAGAGTCTTGCAGGATTATTTTAGTGCTTGTTTTGAATGCTTCTGCTAGGTTTTCAGGTTTTTCTCACCCCACTCTATCCTTTCTAAATAGTTTCTGGCATTCAAGGATTAGGATGGACAACCTTATAACACAGTAGATGAATGAATTGATGATTATAGTGTCATTGACCTTATAAAACACACTAAGGATGTGGCAGGACCCAGGTAGAGAAAAAAGTAGATGACAGGGATTTCTTTACTCTCCTTTTTGGAGTTTCCTCTGTATTTCCTCTTGCTTGACTAACCAATTTGTCTATTAAAAGCTATAAACATTGCTGTGAAAATCAAAGTCCGAGGTAGACATAAGTTGTTTTTTATGATGATGATGATGATGATAATATTTTGTACTTTTGTTTTAAAACCAAAGTTCTTTATATGAGATCTATGAGCTTTTAGAAAATATTTTAGTAACTTGTTTCCTTTGTAATCTCTTATTTTTGGATTGAAAGACATTATGAGGAGTCCAACTCACACAAAGGTTAAGAACAACTACTTAAAATTTTTATAAAATGCTTTTCCCTCAGCAACCCCATGAGATAGAAAGTGTAGATATGATTATAACTATTTCACAGACAGAGAAACTGAGACTCAGAGAACTCAAATGACTTCTCATATAACTGGTAAAGCCAGAACAAGACATGAAGCCTAGGTTTCTGACTCTTAAGTCCAGCACTATTTTTACTATACCATGATATCATAGTTCTTGATTTCTTACTGACATCTTTTTTTTTCTCCTTCCTTCAGAAATTTCGACTTTACAGATGTCTTTGCAGACATTCCTGAGTCAATAGCCCAGTTGGCCAAGGAAGCTGGAGTAGAAACATTTATTCATGTTTCTCATCTCAATGCTGATATCAAAAGCACTTCTAAATACCTGAGAAATAAGGTCAGTCAGAATGAACTGGGAAGTGAATCACAGGGCCAGTGTCATCTGTCCTTTAAAGCATGATGGGAGAGGAAGAGCTTCCTGTTGACATACTGGTGGTCAGATCCTATCAACCATCTCAAACCCCCACTGAGATTCTTTATATTTTTAATTCTGGTCTGGCTACTGTTTCCTATAAAGTCGCCTATATCAAAAACTTTGTTAACTGCATCCTTTTCTATGGAAAATGTACTTAGAAAGCCAAAATCTCTGAATTGGCTAATTCTCTTAAATTTCTATTTTATTGTCCAGATGGAGTCTATATCTTCAAGTAGGCTCCAGTATCTTTTTGGTCTATCCAGAATAAAAAAATGCTTCTCTTTCCCAGCTCTATTTATGCAATATAGTATGTTTCTGTGGCATTAGGCCACATTTCAGGTACTGATAACAAGAAAATATTCTTGGAATTGAAATGTAGGACTGTGACTTGGAACATTCAAGAAAGAGACTAGTATCTCTTCCCATGACACCTAAACGTTTTGCTTTCAGAAGCCGTTCTTGTTCTGGCTAAATTTTAGTGGACCTGATTAAAACCAAGATAGACCTAAAGCTTGTTCATTCCAGTTTAGAGTATTCACAGGAAATCTAGTGTAGCCATGAAATATTGCTGGTACTAAACACCAGAAAGAGATTGGATTTTTCCTGGATTGACTGATATTTACGTTTTCTCTTGTCCTGGCTGTTCTGGGAAATCAGTGGTATTTGTTCTGTTGGCCCACTCCTCTTTTGCTGTCATTCTTAGTATGTGTTCTAAGTTTCTTGTGCTAGAACCCTTTCATTTTCTTATTTAGCCAGCACCTTGATCTTCTAAAGGTGTTGAAGTTGAAGATTTTTAATTTTTCTGACAGTTATGTGTAAGTACATAACTCAGAGGGAATTTTGGCCTAGCCTACCAGCCTAAAAAAAAGAGTAGAAGCTTTACTTATTTTTTGTACAGTGTTTGTTTTTATTTCTTTTTTGGACAGGCTGTTGGAGAGAAAGCAGTAAGGGAGGCTTTTCCTGAATCCATTATCCTGAAACCCGCTGACATTTTTGGAAGAGAAGATAGATTACTCAATTATTTTGCAAGTATGCATTCCATATTTTAAAAAATGAATTTTAAAAATTGATGCCTTTTGATTTTACAACACATTCATTTGTGAATAAGACCTTCTCCTCTACCTACTTTGTCTTATAACAAATATTTTAAAAGAAAAAAGCAGTTCAGCAAAACCAACTAGGACATCAAAAATATTTGACATTACATATAAAATTCAATACTCACATTTCTCCCCTTTTGTAAGTATGCATTTCACATCAATAGTAAGAGAATGGCATCTAGATTTCCTGGCTAAGATTAGGACAAGGACTTAGGGACAAATAAATATTCTAAAATGTCAGCTGTATTTGGAAAGGGGTGGTTTCTAATTAGAAGCTATTTATGGGGGATCATGATGTGAGACTCAACTATATCATCTAAGAAATATTAGAGGGATATGTAAGTGTTTAACAAGGAAGAAAAAGGATTTGTAGTCTCTTCTTGAAATTAAGAAGGGATTAAGTTTACTCTGTGTAACTTCAAAGGCCAGATCTAAGATAGAAAGGTAAAGGGAAATATATTTGACTCAGCTACAAAGAATAATTTTCTAACAGAGTTAGCCAAAAATATGGCCTGCTTTCTGAGGTAACATGTTCCTTTTCACTAGAAGTATTTAAGAAAGGCTGCCAATCACTAGTCAGTGATGTTGGAGAAGGTATTCCTAGAGCAAATAAAAGGTTTTCAACCAAATTATTTCCAAGGGCCCTTTCAATTGTAAAATTGTGTAAAGTAGAATTTTATGTTTCAGAAGTAAATTAGAGTGTTCTGGGCATGTCTTCATAGGAGATAGGCTTGAGATAAACTTTCTGAGATGAAGAGCAAGATGGGCCTGTGGATGCTAAGTGGAGGTAAGCTGTGGACTGAATGAACTGTAAAATGGAAGAGAAGGGGTTAAATCTAACCTTACACTTTGTTGTGCCTCACCTCTTTTTTTATCAGTCCTGCCATCTAGATTCCACTTTGTACTAGTTCTGGGGCATAGTGAGAAGAAAGGGGCAGCATATTTTGAGTGGGGTATCGGGTTGAGGGAACCAAAGGAATCACAGGAGAGCAGAGTACTTATGTTTACTCATCAAAATAGGCAATTTCCAGGGTTATAAGTCTTAGAGAGAGAGAGACAGACACACACACATGTATTGCAGATTTCCTATATGATGGTATATTTCCTTGTTTAATAATAATTTCTGGGAAATAGTAATGTTAAGTTATTGCTGTAGAGCTGACAATTATCTGTGTTTGGGCAGGATCATATAAATACTTTTGGGTATATTTCATGTTGACTCATGACTATTTTAGCTTTCACACTTAAGTCAAAAGAGAAAATTAGTTGTAGCAGTTGTTCTTAACCTAGGCTCCATGAACTTTATTTTTTATTTTTATTATTCCACATTTTATAAAACAAGCATTTCCATATGCAAAGAAAATGAAGGTACTCAAAAGAAATCACAAATCTATATATTTAGATCACTTTTCTTCCTATCTACATAATAAATCCCATCCACAAGTGTCCCAACCTGCCCTGCATCACAGAAGATATTGTCAGGGAGTACTACATGTACATATAAATTAAATGTTTTGTGTTTCAATTTTCTGTTCACTTTCTAGAGGTAATATTCAGCTTATTCATCTAGCATTAATTCTGTGGCTGTATATAATGTCCTCCTGGTCATGAACTTGTTTTTTAAAAATATTTTGATAACTATTTCAGTACAATTGATTCCTTTGTAATTCTTTGTATTTTATTCTATACATTTAAAAATGTTATTCTGATAAGGAGGCTTATAGGTATTATGAACCTGCCAAAGGGGCTGTGACACTAAAAAAGTAGGTTAAAAACCCTTGCTCTAGAGAATGAATTATTTGTTACATTTTTAATGTTACTGAGTCATTCAATTTGAATGACTGGAGAAGGGTTGAATGATAGTGGCCTTAAGACTTTCTGACTTTACTTTCTGATTCTAATTTCTACTGTTCCCCTGCTAGTGTGTCCTCACCCTGGGGTGAGGATCCTGACCTTTTTGCATAGAGAGAGTGTGAGAATTTATGAGTTTCTCCTTTTATTAGTGGCTCTGGGTGTTCCGAAGAAAGATGTGGACCACTTATTTTGGGAAAAATTGCATTGGAGCATGTAGAACATAAGATATGGAGATAGATCTCTTTCTGAATCTTCTTCTTCTTGGGAAGCCTTTTTGCCTCTTTAAGTTTGCCATCTAAAAAAGCTATTTTTTCCCCAACCCACAAGGAAGTCTTCAGAATGAATTGAGAGAATTTTTTTTTATTTATACATAGTTCTTTTAATATCATCAACAGGATTGGTCACATAACTGTATATATGTACCTTGTGCAGTCATTCACACATTCTTATAATTGTCTCCGTTCCTTTTCTGCTAGATAACCGTTGGTTTGGTGGTGTTCCTCTCATTTCGATGGGCAAAAAAACGGTGAAACAACCAGTCTATGTAGGTATTCTTTTTGGAAAGAGGAAGGAATTTCCTTCTGCAAACCTTTATTAGTTAAAGTAACACCTAATTTTTGCAATACAGTGCCACAAGAGAAAGTATAATATGATGGATGGAATGAGCCTCAGTCAGAAAGATTTGGGTTTGGTTTCTGCTTCTGAAACATACTGACTGTTTGACTCTAGGCAAGTCACTCAACCTCTCAGTTCAATCAGGTGGCTAAGACTATAAGGTGCAAAGCAATTGTCATTATGTTGGCTGAGGACATTTACCCACTGAGAGAGCTATGTGAAATCATAGGCTCATTCAAAATAGAACTCTGATAGCCTCTAGGAGAAATGCAAAGATATGATCCTAATCTCATGTGATGAGGGTCACCCCAAGGATAATGGAGAGGTACATGGTAGGCCCATAGTAGCCTGTGGTATATTACCAACTGAGACCTGTGTAACAGAAGTGACATAATGGATAACATCAGAGAAGTGTGTGACCAGAAAAGAATGGACCAGTAGTCATAGGGCAGGAATAAGGGATAATCAGGAGACAAATTGTTTGTTCCATTGTAACCCATGCAATGCAAAGAGAGTCAGAGAAAAGCTTCCAACATGTTGGTAATCTCTCCAGAGGATTTCCAGGAAGATATAGATAAGAGCTGCCAAGGATGATAGGGTTTGGGGTAGGAGTTACGAGTTTTATTGAGATCAGATTCATCTAAATATGAGATACTGACCTTAGTGAGCTTACAATCCAAGATGAACATAAATTGAGATCAGAATGGAAAGGATGACAGTGCAGAAAGGTTCCAGTTCCAAACTGTACTTAATGTATGATGAAATGATGGCTATCAGTTTTTTGGTTTCACTCTAACCTCTTGACTCACTTCATCATTCTTCATTCACCTTTGGTTGGGGGTTTGGGCCAGAAACTTTAAAATGGCACTGATGAACCCTGCCTTTTCAATATCTTTTACAGAGTACTACTGTTCCATTTTTCAATCTAGTAAAGTAGAAATAAATAGTAGATCTACATCTCAGCCCTGTGACTCCAAATTCAGTGTTCTTCCCACAAAACCACACACCTGTTATGAGGAGAAATGAGGTGTTATTTGTGAAATGTTCTTATTAAAGAGGCTTTCTGAAAATAGGCAATGTCATTATTTTGATCATTTGTCAGTGGTCTTTGCAATTGGGTTGCTTTAACATTAATCTCTTTTTCATAGGTAGTGGATGTATCTAGAGCCATTGTCAATGCTATTAAGGATCCAGATTCCCGAGGGAAGACCTATGCCATCACTGGGTAGGTGATTCTGAATTGAAATTTTTAAATTCTGCTGGACAAAATGTGTAGTGAAATTTCATCTCTTGAAAACAGTGCCTCTTGGCTATCTGGTGTTACTAGTCTTTTATTTCTGTTGTTCTCTCTTCCTAGGGAACTAATTCAGGGATTCTCACTTACATACTTTTTATTAGTACATTAATGGGTTCAGTATAATGATTATAGGCTGTGCTTTGGGATACCCCAGTGTATGCTCAGTGGGATAGCATCAGTACCATAGACTAGAAGGTACCCTAGAGTCCACCTCCTAATTTTACAGAAACTGAGGCCAGACAACTTCAACAACCTGCTTAGGTCACACAGACATCAGATGGCAGTGCTAGGACTCACACCCAGGGTCTCTGACTCCTAATCCAGGATATATTTCACTGCCCCATGCTCATATCTCAAAAAGGATCAAGATTTCCAAGAAAAAAAAAATTTAGTGGATTGGTGGTTATAAAATAAAAAATATTTTCTACATTAAAAAAGGTCATAGAAAACTGAAGGCTCAGTGAGGTTAAGTGATTATCTGAAGTTAGATAGTCAAAATTTTTATTACTTGATTCCTGAATTATTGACCAATCAGTGTTTAGTTTAGTTTCTCTACATTGGGTTAACTTCCAAAGGAATTGGAAACTATACAGTTCCCCAGCCTTAAGCCAAACCTGTTGGAATTTGGGAATAGGGAAGACCTGGCGGGGGGTGGGGGGTGGGGGGGGGGTTTAGTCTCACCTGAAATGCCAGTGAGGTAAACTGGATTAATCAGTTTTCCAGGACTGTATCAGTAACAAAGAGAGCTAGTTCAGTATCTTTAACAGGAAACTGTAAAGGCATTTTGGTCAAAAAATAAATCCCAAACTCCATACCCAAGGAAAGATCTTTTTTAGGGGTTAAAGTTAAGAACCTAGTAAAGCTAAATGCTTTTCCTAAAGGCTATTTTTAGGGCACTAACTCTGGAGAAAACAAACAGTGCCTGTGGTGTTCTATCAATATGAGCAATGTGACTTATTAAATAATAGAAATTTCTTCAGACTTTACTGAGTGTCACTGTCATAGTAGTCCCCAGATCAGATGTCATAGTGTGACTTTTAAACAGAACAGCATTTGGTCTTGCTGAACCATCATGGTCTTCAGACTTGGCTTTTGTTAGTTAAGCGGAGAGTCCATCCTTTTTAAATACAATAAGGTTATTTTTTTTCTCGATGTTTACCAGCTTTTACAAAGCTTGTGTTCAGCTTCTTTTAGATCCCAAACCTTAGTTCATCAGTGGGATTGATAATGTTATGAAATATCCAAAAGAACAAAACTCAACTGCCTTTCTGTAAAGACCTTTAAACTTAATAAGATATCAGGGTCTAGAAAGCATAGAATTTTAAAACTGAAAATGTCTTTAGAAATCTTTTAATTTAGCCCTCTCCTTTTACAAATGAGAAAACTCAGACCCAGTCAAGTTAGACCCAAGGTCCACAGTTAGAATTCAGTCAGTCTCAAACATTTATTATACTAAGTGCCAAAAAGAAAGCAAGAGAAAAGTAGTTCCTGACCCTGAGGAGTTCCCATTCTATTGGGAAAGAAAACATATAAATAACTAAGTCCATATAAGATGCTTAGTACATGGAAGGTCATCTCAGAAGGGAAGGCATTAGCCACCAAGAGGGCCAGGAAAGACTTCTTGCATAAAGTAGAATTTGAGGTGAGCCTTAAAGGAGATAACCTTGTGTTCTTGAAGTTGTGCCAATTGAGCACAAACTAGAAAAGTTTCTAACACAGGTCTGAGGATGGTCTCTATATGGCTGTATAACTCTTCCAAAGGTACTCGTATTCCCCTAAATGCCATATCTGATGGTCATTTTTCTTTCCTCCTCCTTTTTGACTTCTCTGCTCCTCCTGAATATTCTCTCTTTTCTGGTTTTTTGTGATACTGATTTTTTCCAGTTCTCCTTCCTACCTGTTTGCCCTTCTAGTCCGCTTTGTTGGCCTTTCTTCTATTCTCCTCCCATCTAAGGGAATTTTCCCTAAGACTCCGTCCTGTATCTTCTCTAAACTTGGTCACTTTATTGTTCCCTTGGGTTTAATTATAATTTCTGAAGATGACTCCCCAAATTCTCCTTTCCCTCTTCCCCCTACCTCTCTTTCTGTCTCTCTCTTCCCCTCTCCCTCCACATACACAATCAGTTTCCAGTCTCTCACAGTTGAACTTCTTACTAATCACATAGCTGCTACCTTGCTTAGACCTCAGTCACCCTTTGCCTACTCTAAGGCTCCCACACGCTCTTCAGTTCATAGTATCTCAGTGATTTTTTTCACAATTCTCCGAGGCCAGAATAGTTGTCTATTAGAGTTTGCTTGAAAATGCAAATATACCCCAGCTCTGCTGGGTCTTGCTGTAGCACACAATTTTGCACTCTTGGGTATATGGTGAAAGAGGACTTTTTTAATCAATTTCCTTGTCTTCAGTCTGCCCTCTCATTCCCAAAGCGATTCTCTTTCATTGCAGACCTGATTATGCTATGTGACAAGGAAATCACTTTAAAAGACTGATATATATTAATTTAAGGTCACCAAGGAATTCAGCTATGTAATTCCTAAATGAAAACTCAAGTCAGCCGTCAACCTTTTATAGAGTTTAATTACAAACAGGAGGAAGAAAGGAATTAGAGATAGAGAGAGAGAGGGAGAGAGAAAGGGGAGAGAAGGGAATAGGGCTTAAATACCCCTTCTGTTTAGGCTGGGCCAAAAGGCCCAAGCCCTTAGATAGCTGGGGCAAAGAAAGGAGATCAGTCTCTATTACTCACATGACCAAAATGGAGAAACAGTCTCAGGGGCCTCCACCTCCAGCTTCCTTCAGAGCAAGCTTCTCAGAGCACCTCTCCAACCACTCAGAGCCAAAACTCTCCAACCACCCCTCAGTCCTCAGACCCCTCTATCTTTAAGGAAACCATCCAAGTTCCCTCCCCTCAGTTCTCACATCTACCAATCACTGTCCATGTCTCCGTGTGCCAATGGTGGTTCTAGCTTAACCCAGGACCGCCCAGAGGTCTGTGGCTTTGCACATGTCTGTTGAAGGTCATATTCTCAAATAATTAAATCTTGATCTTTTGCTACAGCCCTTCCTAAATCCTGTTACCCTGAGTAGGGTAGAGATTGGAATAATTAAATTTTGATCTATGCTGCAGCCCTTCCTAAATCCTGTTAGGACTGAGTAGGGTGGAGATTGCAATTTCCAAGACCTGGTTCTGTCATTCCAAGTATCTCCATTGTATCAATTCTAAAATCAATCATGACTCAAAGAAATTCCTGTTCTATGCTTAAGCATAGGTCAAAGCCCTTTCCATTGTTCAGCAAAAGGTTTCTGTCCTAAAGTAATCTTAAGAAGGGAGGAGGAGGAACCTCCCATGCCAATGGGGTTCACATTCCAATAGAGTTCCCACTATCAATAGGAAATTTTTCAAGTATGAAATTTCCCAATGGTGAAATTTCCAACGTTTATAAGTCTAAGAAATTTTAAGGTTTACAGCTAGCCCTCCCACTCCATACATTTTATTGGCTCCCTCTTTTCTCTAGGATCAAAGACAAACACCTCTGCTTGGCTTTGAAAGCTCTTCATGTTGAGGCCCCAACTTCTCTCTCCAGCCCTGTAATGCCTCATTTTCCTTCTCTCACTCTAGGGCCAGGCAGTTTGACCTTCTTTCTGTTCCTCACACATGACATTCCTTCTCCTTGCCCTGTGCCTTTGCATTAAGACCTCTGCCCTACAGAATCCCTCTCTTGCAAGCCAAGCACTACCTGCTCCTTGAAGTTTTTCAAGTTCCTCCCAATTGATAATATCTTGTATTTCCCTGCCTTTTATTTAGTGTTTGTTCAGTAGGTACTTATATATGTACTGATAACACATGATCTCCATGCAAGTAGGTATTGTCTTCCTTTTTTTGGTTTTTGTATCTTTGGATCTTCACCTAGAACAATGCCTGGCACATATTAATGAATAAATACTTGTTGACTATGTGGACCAACCAAACTAAAGAGAGGGTGTCATCAATTTACAAATTTTCCCACTAAAACAAGACAGTAGAAGATGAAGCTTCCTCGAACCCACGAGAAGCCTCAAGATAGGAAGATAGAGGAAGGATAGAAGTTCTGTATGCTGCGAGGGGGGTGGCGGAGTCAAGTTAGAGATATGAGGTGGCAGGAATGAGTCAGAAATCCAGGCCTTATTAATTATCAAGGAGCCACAGCAGAAACTCTAATCAGTGGACTACTCAGAAGGCTTATACTTGTCCAGTGATCTAAATTTAATACCACATAGGTCGGAGACATGATAGAGAAAGGAAAGTGCCTGGCCAAAGGCCAGGTCCCAGGTGGGAGAGGTAGATTAGGAAAGGAATCAAAGATGGAGCTAAGATCCAAGTGAGGAAGAGAGGGGCGGAGCTTGCTGTGGCCCGGTATTTAATCTCTTTGATATGCAAATATACACAATACATAGGGATGATTATCCTTGGTTAATGACAAAGTATAGGTGTGGTTTCTCTTGGCCAGGTGAGCACAAAGAAACCTGTTTTTCCGCCTAACCTGGGGGAAGCTGGGGTCAAGGGTCAGAGGCTTTCCCAGCCATGCGCAAGACTGAGCATGCTCTCTTCTAAGCCACTCTGTACCTACTGTTTCCCTTGCCCATAGCTAGGGGTGGACTGCTACAGAAGACAATCCCCTAATAGGATAACAACTCACATTTAAAGAGTTGAAGTATTGTAAGTATGATTGCATGACACATACATTCTCTACTTCGTGGTTCTGTCATTTTGACTGATATTGGCACTCCCTTCATTGATGCAGATTGTAAGCCCTCTCTGCTTTGGAAGGCAATCTTGGTGAGTTTCTGAAGCTGAAAGTCATAATCTTGTGGTCAGCCTTCTAGAAATAAGTTTCATTGCACTTAGCTAGGGTGGACTTTGTATAGTGGGACAGACAAACCTAATGTATGTCACTTACTGAGTTTACACTAGAAACTTTTCTAGCTTGAGCTTCACTGACATTAATTTTGAGAACCCATGACCACCTCCACAGCATGATATTACAAATTAGTAGGATTTAAAAACATTCCTGTAAGATGTATAAATTTGAAGGAACCTACTCAACTTTTGTTTCTTTTTCTCTTTGCTAATCATTTCTCCCTTTCTGAATCATGTCAGATATTCATAGAGCTCTTACTGAATTCAGTTCTAACCCCCTATCATGAAATCTCTGTAGTTTAAAAAAAAAAGAAACAAAGAAAATTGTGGTAGAAGTAGCAATTCAAGAGTAAATGTTTTTGTTTTTGTAGGCCAAATCGGTACCTCTTACATGATTTCGTGCAGTATATCTTTGCTGTGTCTCATAGACCATACTTTCCATATAGCATGCCACGTTTCACCTATCAGTAAGTAAAATATTTCTTGGAATCCAAAACTCATGCAAGTATTTGCCATCTTTTAGAATGGTATTGGCATAGTCACAGTTAATTTTGTATTTCTGCAGCTTTGCCCAATTGCTCTAAGTAAAAGGATTTTAGGATTATCAGAAAGAAGAAACTGCGGTAGTGCAGAAATGGAGAACAATGTACATATTTAACCTATCATATGAGTTGAACAGCTAAAATTGCAAACCCTTAGAATCTTAACTTTTGGGAGAGCCAATGGTTTTGAGTTATGAAATAGTTTCTCTTTTCATATTGGGTATAATGAGACATCCAGCTATTCCATATATCCTCAAGCAGGGGAAATTGGTCTCTTGTTTATAAGACAAATGCTTAGATGTACCCAAACTTAGCCTATTATTTTTCAAAAGGAAGAGATTCGGGAAATAGGTGAATTATGTGAAAAGAAAATAAAGCAGATCCTTGACAGTAATCTCGGTGACATTTTGATTAAGATCTTATTTCTAAGATATGGCATTGAGCTAATGCTAAATCAGGGACCCATGATGTTTCAGCCTAAGCTTCATGATGTCCATATCTTCACCTCTGCTCAAGGGTTCAGTCTTCAGATATAAAGGTTTATAACTTTGATTTAATCAATTTTATTAGGCCCTTGTGAATGATTTCAACCCAAACTCAAGAGACAAAATTTTTGATAAAGGTAGAACCAAGCGAATTAGAAATATCTCCCCAAATATTTATAATCAGTGATAGCCTAATAAATTACCCTTTTCAATTCTCAGACTCTCTAAAGCTGGAATCATAGGATCGTAGAGTTAGATCTGGAAGGGATATGAGAAGCCATCGAGTCCAACTCCCTCATTTTACAAATGAGGGAACCGAGGCACAGAGGTTCACACAGCTTGTAAGTGTCAAGGGCTTTCTCTGTGACTCCATTCAGAGTACTCTGTCCCCTGAAGAATATTACAGAAACACTTTTGTAAGGACTTCCTGCTTACCCTGGCCAAGATAGAATTCTTTCTTATTTTCCCCTGTTCCTATAAATCAGTTAAAATTGATTTAAGGATATTTAGAAAAAAAACCTTAATTCACATTGAATTGCCAGCACAGTGCCTGGTGCTTAATAAATGCTTATTGAATTAATGAATTAATCTAGGGGAAAATTTCAGGTTACATCAGTGCAGGCTGGTTAATATTTAACAAAAAGTATAGCTCTTTCCTGTCCTGGTTATCTTTTCCTTAGTCTTTATATCTTTCTTACTTTTAAATTACCTATTGGCTTAAGGCCATTGGAATAAGCCATATATATTCACATTTGTGTAACACCTGAAAACTTCAAATTTCCAGGGCTTAAATTTGAAGAGATTCATTTGTGCCTTCTGTTTGAATACTTGGTGTAATTTATTTTAAAGGCTTTATACAGTTTTTTGTGGGTGAAGGGGGTGGCCATGGGGATCAGAAGTCAGTCTACCTGGGATAGCATCAATCAGTAAGTAAACAAGCATTTATTAAATGTCTGCTGTGTACCTGACAATATACCAGGCACTGGGATACAAATGCAACCATGGAGCATTCCCTGCCCTCAAGCAGCTTCTACTTGGGTATTACAACATTTGTCATGTGGTGGTAAAGGAGCTTTGGTGTAGGCTAATATTGATTTGGTTATAATAATGACCAAATAAGGGAATATCCTTAGTTAAGAAGTAGTAAGTGGTAGGTAAAAATGGGGCAGCTGGTCACTTGGCAAGGTGTCTGGGCTCTACTGTCATGGTGAATGTCTGGATGGAATGAAGCATGGTCTGGGCTGTCTAGATAGAGTTGGAGTTAGGAAGATATTCACTGCCAGTGAATCTGTTCTGCCAGTCCTGGGCAGAACTGCTCCAGAATGAAACCCAAAGTGGAATTCTTTAGCTCCATGAGATCATAGAAGATAGAGTCAGAAAGGACCTCAGGGGCCGGTTAGTCCAACTCCCCTCATTGTATTAAGTCCCAGAGCTTAAATAGCCCAGGTAAATAAGTGATAGAAGTGGGATCAAAACATGGGGTAAATAGCTTTTTCTTTGCAAGTAAAAAAGAAAAAATTAAACATTTGTAAAGTCCAGGCATTAGTAACCTTTCAGCATAATTCTTTCCAGCTAGCTACAATTATTTTGCACAGAGATATAATGAGCATTCATATACCTTGTGTTTATTTCCAGATTGGTGGCAAAAATCTTTGAGATGAGTCCCTTTGAACCCTGGACCACAAGGGACAAAATAGAGCGAGTAAGTATGCATTTACAGGAATCCTTTGTAATTTGTAGGATAGAGACTGTGGAAATCATTGACTCCTACTCTTCCTACTTTATTCTGATCTTGGCTTAGCTGCTGATATGTGAGCAGAGATAGATTCTTGTCACAATTTCAGGCATTCCATACCTAGTGAAAGGAAAGTATCATCAGTTACCATCTACATTCCTGTTGTGCTTTACTGCTACAAAGGATTCCTGAAAACCACAACTACAATATTTCTTCTTTGTCAGGGGGTCGTAGCCTTTTTTGTGTCATGGATCTCCTTTCTAAATAATGTTTTAAAATGCATATAATAAATTAGAATTGCCGAAGAAACCAATTACATTGAAATACTTTCATAAAAGTAATAAAAAAAAAAACTTGACAGACACTAGATTTGGAATCTCTGCTCTACTGTAGCCCTGAGTGAGTATCCTGCCTCTGCTTGAACCCTTAGAGTAATGGGGTACTGCCAGGAGATTAGGTAGTACCGTTACTACCTAACTGAGGTAAGCCATTCATTAACAACTCTAAGAATTTTTTCCTTATGTTGAAGGTAATAGTCTATTTCCTTATAACTTTACCATATAAAGATTTAAATCTAAGCTCTTTTATACATGGCAGTCTTTTAGTATTTGAAGACAGATATGATATCCCATTAGATCTTTTCCTCTTCAGGCTATTCATCTGTAGTTCCTTGGTGGTACTTCATATGACCCACTTTCAAGTCCCCTCACCATCCTGGTTGCTCTTTCCTGGACCTATATTTCTCCCAAGAATGAATACAGTATTATTAAAGTGATCTCACCAGTTCTGACAAAATTGGAGCCATCATAACCTCCCTCATTTTGAACACTTTTTATTAATGCAGAAATAGAAAGCATCCTTCCCCCAGGGGAAATATTAACTTAACATGAGATTGTTAAAAAGCCAGACTATTCTTAGAATTGTTTTAAAAGCCAAAGCAAGAGAATGAGCTTCGTTATTGTTATGGGACATATATATATAAATGGTCAAGTGGACACTCTCCCCTTTGGTCAGCCATAGACCCCATGAACATTTGAGATTTCTTCTCTTACCCCTGTTTAGTTTCTCCATTTAAATGTTTAGGGGGAATCATAGATTTAGATATTAAAGGGGCCTTAGAGACTAATGAGGACAGCCCCCCTCTTTAGCTGAGTCCAAAAGATATTAAGTGACTTGCTTGGGGTCTCCCAGCTGTTAAGTGTGTGAGGTAGGATTTGAATCCAATTTAATAGAAATAATGCTGATATTGGAGTGAAAGTATTAGAGTTGACATTCTACCTTTGACATTTACTAGTTGTGTGAACTTGGCTAAGTCACCAGGTAGGCAATTTTTGGACCTCAATTTCTTTAACTATAAAATGAGGAGGGTTGGAAACAGTTTCTGAGATCTCTTAAGGAATTAAGTCTATAATTTTGTAATCCTGATTCATTTCTCCTGTCTTCTAAGTAGGATGACATCCAAAGCATCACAGACTCTCTTCTTGGTCAGAAGGAACCTCAGAGTTCATTTAGTTAAAATTGTACCTGAAAAGAAATTACCTCAACACCCCGGATGTGTTTATTTAGCTTTCATATGAAAAGATCTCCAGAATTGGGGAACTGCCTCCTGAGATAGCTCTTTTTACTTTGGGACAGCTCTGATAGGAAAGTTTTCCATATAAAGGGTCTAGATTTCCTTTTCTAGAACTTCTCCTTATTGCTCCTCATTCTGCCCTAGTGGAGCTAATATCTCTTTTTTCCATGATATCCTTTCAGATACATGAAGATTACTAGCATGTTCTCTCTAAGGCTTTTCTTCTTCAGGCCACAGTAACAAGTTCAAGTACGCTTAGCATAAGAAAGATTGACAGAAAGAATAGTTAAGAGGATAAATTCCACATGAAATTCTGGCAACCTATCATTTAAGAGCTGAGTAGAGAGGCCTTGCCTGATGAAGAGGCACAACTACTGGGGACAAACATGAGTAATTTGATGCTGTTGGTTGTTTTCATGGATCTTTTGTTTTCTTATGTATTCAAAGATTCACATCAGTGACAAGAAATTGCCTCACCTGCCTGGCTTAGAAGACCTTGGTGTTGAGCCCACTCCCTTAGAACTCAAAGCCATTGAAATTCTTCGTCGTCATCGCACTTACCGATGGTTGTCTGCTGAATCAGAAGATATAAAGCCAGCCAAAACAGTCAGCTTTTAATGCTCCCCGGGCAGTCTTGTGTTTTCCATGTCATTCATGTTTAACCTGCCCAACAACTGATTATCTTCAGAGAATTCTGCACCCAATGGAACAGATTCCTCAATTAAAGCTTATAAGATTAATTTTAGAAGCATCTGCATCTTCATTCATGACTTATAGAACATTTATAGAATTTTGAGAAATCATCTAATCCTCCTGTTTTTGTACTACTACAAAATCACTTCAGGCAGATCAAAATATACCTCCTCTTTGTAAAGATTGCTCTGCAAGGGGGCAGCTAGGTGGCTCAGTGGATTGAGAGTCAGACCTAGAGATGGAATGTCCTGGGTTCAAATTTGACCTCAGGCACTTCCCAGCTCTGTGACCCTGGGCAAGTCACTTGACCCCCATTGCCTAGCCCTTACCACTCTTCTGCCTTGGAGCCAACACACAGTACTGACTCCAAGACAGAAGGTAAGGGTTAAAAAAAAAAAAGATTGCTCTGAAAGATTTCAGTCACTCCAGTCAGCAGGTAGAGTGCTGTGCTTGAGTCAGGAAGATCTGAGATCATATCTTACTAGTGGTGTGACCTTGGACAAGACACTTAACCTGTGTTTGCCTCAGTTTTTCTTATTTGTAAAATGGAGATAATAGCACCTACCTTCCAGGGTTGTTATGAGGCACAAGTGAGAGCATATTTGTCCAGCACATAGTAAATACTATATAAATGTTAGTTAGTAATAGTAGTTGTATTCAGTATTTCTCCCTGTGTTCATTTTATAGTTTAAACACTAGTTATGTCCTAAGTGAATCTGCGGAACTAAAGTTAGCAAGTCTCATTGCAGTTTAGTTTTTCTCCAGTGAAAACACCATTGTTCTAGAATATAATTCAGTGTGAGCAAATTACATCATCATTGTTCAGTGCTATGTTCGATAGAGAAAGGTGCCTCAGATGCCTAAGGTCTATCCTCTCCTTGCAGGGTGTACCTTTTTTTATTTTCTTTTTTAATGTAATTTTTCTTTTTTAAAAAATATTTTTCCATGGTTACATGATTTGTGTTCTCTCCTTACCCTCTTCTCTCCCCCCTCCTAGAACTGACAAGCAATTTCACTGGGTTATACATATTATCACTCAAAACCTATTTCCATATTATCAATTTTTGTAATAATCTTTTAAAACCAAAACCCTAAAACGTAGTCTCTCGGAAGCTGAGAATGATGATCAAAGATACTTGTGCGTGAAGGAGATTTAAGTGGAAAAGTCAATGCACAGAGACAGTCCCACTCTCTCGGTGTTGGAAGCCTGGGTCCATTAGCATGAAAAATCGTTACACCTGGAGACTTCCTCAGCTGCTTTGGATAGCCGTGTTGTCTTTTGTGCTGCAACACGCCCTGAGCACTCCACAGTGCTTTGCTGCATCGCCATCTCAGCTGTTGAACCTTCTTGTTGGTTTCTTCCGCCTGTTCCGCCGAAACAGTCTTCACATGCTGGGTGAGCAAAGCCCTGGTTCACCAGGGGTTCACGAAGGCCCGATGGCTACCCTCACAAGGTTTAGCCGGCCTGTCGAAGCCATTGCCTGGGGTATGGCCGCTGCCGCATGCTAGCAGCTACTGGGAGCCACAAGTGAGAGCTGGGTGTCAGGTGAGGGTCAGAGGCTGGAGAGCTGCCCTAGGAGGGCACGACAAGCCCTTCATACCAGAGATACTACCCCTCCCTGAGCACCCCATACACCCCATAGACCCATGTAAACAAGTGATAAATCATGTTTTCTTCTGTGTTTCTTCTCCTACAGTCCTTTCTCTTAATATGGACAGTTCTTTCTCATAAGTCTCTCAGGGGTGTCCTGAATCATTGCACTACTATTAGCAGCAAAATCTATCACATTTGATTGTCCCACAATATTGCCATTACTCTGCTCTCCTGGTTCTGCTCATTTCACTCCACATCAGTTCATGGAGGTCTTCCCAGTTTTTTTAGAAATCAAGCAGTTCATCATTCCATATAGCACAATAGTTTTCTATCACCATCACATAGCACATTTTGTTTAGACATTCCCCAATGAAGGGACACCCCATCATTTTCCAATTTTTGGCCACAGAGTACCTTTTTATTGAGCGCGCCCTGATCAACTTGCCTCAGGGTTCTTTCCTTGCTCTCTAATTAGGACATGTAGAGGAAGGGTAACAGTTTCACAGACCTATAGTTTTATACTTCATTTCTTATCATGAACAACAGTGGACACACATTAGGACGGCTCTTTTAAAAAACAACAGAATCTTTTGACTATCATCTTTGACAGCCATATTCTGACAGCCATTTAAGCAGTAATTTATTATAAAACAAGTAACCGAATGCACAATTTCTCCTTAATTAGACTGTAATTCAACTCATAGTCATCATCTCTAAAGCTGTTTTTCAAAAATTGCTCTTGATAGTGGATGTTTGTATCTAGCATTAGCCAGGGCCAACTTGAACAATATAGACAGAAGAGTTAGAGTTTCAGAACTGTCCAAAACAGCCACATGGTAAAGAAAATCCTTTTTGTTCCCGAACCAGAGGGCAAATGATTCTCTAAAGATCAAACTAGTTCCATTGTTGATCTAGTTCGCTTCTGGTTTCTCCTTTCCCACAGCATTTCCCCTTTTATGGAAGTAACATCTGCCCCTACAGCCAACTAGTATTTCTTTAAAAGCTATTAAAGCATCCTTAATTCTTAACTGACCTGTAGACTAAGACTTGAACCCCTGGCACAGCTTCCTAGTCAGCTGAGGACAAAAGCCAGCATGATCCACGATGGTCATTGAAGAAGCAGGGTAGTGACACGGAACTGAATCCATTCTGTGTTCTCTCTGAATATCCTTTTCATATTATTGCTGCTGAAGAAATAATACTAAGTATTCTGACTGAGGCAGTTAGGGGGCTGGAGGCCTGGAGTCAGGAAGACCCAAGTTTAAATCTGGCAGGGCTAGGCAATTGGGGTTAAGTCACTTGCTCAGGGTCACACAGCTAGATAGTGGCTGAGGCCAGATTTGAACCCAGGCCCTGGCACTTTTATCTACCTAGGTGCCCCTACTCTAGTATTTTTGCTAAGAAAACCCCTTTTGGGGCATGGAGAGTCAGACCTCAACAGCAAACTTCCTTTTATTATCCATTAAGTATCCTGTCTCCACCTGAACCATCAGTCTAAGTCAGGCCTAGCCCAGAACATTTGACTTTAAACTGCAGGACTGGATTACAATGACATCAGAATAACTTGGCTAACCTGGCTGCAGTGGGGAAAGGCTAATTCAGAAGACAAAGGAACCTTTTACCACCAGGTCCCTGTGTGTCTATCCTCATCCTATTCCTTGAGGGGAAATAGCACTCTAGGGGTTTAAAAAGGAAACCTGTGTGCATTTACCAAGGGTGTGTATGTTCAGGATCTGTAAGAATCACACGTTGAAAATGATTTTTCACCTTTATTCTGATTTTTCTGCAATTACCAACCACCAGTTAATATGAACATTTAGCTATTCAAAGAAGAACACCAAAAAATGAAGATTTTTGATTATGAACACCTTGCCTTTTTTTTTAACATAAGATGATATTATAGTAATATTATAATAAACATATTAGATTAAAACTGTTTTGTTTGTGTCTCCTTCCTCTTCCCCTCCCCTCCCTTCCCTTCCATCTCCTCCCCTCTCTTCTCCTCTCCTTCCCTCCCTTCCCATTGAGCTACTTGTCAGAACGGTGGCTGAAGTGAGGAATGTTCTCACCCAGTGAAGAGAGGAGCAGGGAAGTGGGCCAAATGCTCCACTCCTGTCCAGCTCTGCTGCCTGTGAGCCACCCACCTCACCCTACTGTGCGCTCCCATTGGGCTGCTGGGTAGAGGGGCAGGGATGTGAAAAAGTGTCAGGCACAATGGAGAGGGGGAGGGGAGCAGCTCCACCAAGTATCTCTGCCTTTCTAATAAGGAACTCTGGGTGTGGGGGGAGGGCAGGAGCATGCATGCCCACAAAGAGCTCTCTGCATGCTCTCTTTGGCACCAATGCCATAGGTTCACCACCCCTACCTTATGGCATGTGGTTGAGAAGATCAAATGGTATGTTTTCAAACCATAAGATACCTCATAAATGTCAACTATTATTAACCTGAACTTCTTTCTCCCAAAATGCTTAAAAGCTACAAAGAAGCCTCCCTTTTCCAAAACAAACCTTCATCACCACAGTACCAATTTTAACATAAAACAGTCCTGTAGAGCCACACAGATCTTCATGATTGACTTGGAGCACAATTTGCTCTTACATGGAGAACACATAATCCTGTGATGAGAACAGATTGAGCTATGATATCAGAGACAAAGAATAAGTAGGTGCCATTTAAGAAAAGTAATGAATCAAACCATGAAAAGTTTAAGCAAATCAGGTTTTCAGGTCCTTTTTAATATCTTGGAAAAGGCATAAAATCATCCTTAACTCTTGGGTGAGGGGAGAGAAAGAGGAATCATGGGCAATTTTACTTTTCCTAACCAGTAGGATTCCAAGAATAAAGCCTGGTCCTTTCCATGGAAGAAAAACACTGTCAATGTTACAACTAATTTTGATATTTTATTTCAACATTTTTTTCAGTCAACTATTTTCTCCACAATCCCTTTATTGAACAAAAATGGAAAAAAATAAGTTTTAAAGAAAACTAGGAGAATTGACATAAACTAATATAATATTTAATCTTCAAGAAAGGCATCCCATATTTCTGAGCAAGATCTTAACTCCTAATCCCACTATTCTTACTATTTCCTATTGCCTTAGGAACTAATTAGAAAAATAGCAGGATGAAAATGATAGGAGAAAATTACTTCCTAATTTCTATTGAATTAACTTCTGATCATATTTATGAATTTTCAAACAGGACCACATATTTGAATTGAGGGTTTTTTGTTGCCTCTTCTTTCTGCCTTGCTGCCATCTTGAGTAAATTATGATGCCAGAAAATGTTCTGAAGTCACCATTTGTATAAGAATGTTATATCCTAAAATTAAGGAATTAAAAAAAATTTCTAGTTCAATTTTCTAAATGTTGATAAATGAAGACAAATATGTATGATACTAAAGAAGAAGTTTAAACTAAAATTTTCTGGTTCATTCATTATCTATATCATACTCTCTGTGGCTGTTCCCCAAAGTTCTGTACTGAACCCTCTTTACTTTTAATCTTGTTCACTCTGTCTCTGTCTCTCCTTATTCTTTTGTTCTCTTTATTCCTTTTGTGTCTTGCTTTCTCTCACTCTCACCACATCAAGTACCATAGGTTTAACTATCTGTAATGCAACTTATTCCCAAATCTATATATTCGACCCAGGTTTCCCTGAGTATCAGTTCCATATCACAATTATCTTTTATATGTCCTCAGATATCTTAAACTCAATATGTCTAAAACTGAACTCATTTATTCCCCTCTCTCTAACTTCCCTATTTTTGTTGAAGGCACTACTCTCCTAGTATCACTTTCACCTCAGCATTATCCCAGACTCTTCATTCTCCTCCACTCCACTCATCCAATCAATTGCCAAATCTTGCTAGATCTACCTTCAAACAACTCTCTTTTCTCCATTTACATAGCTACCACATTAGTTTAGGTCATCATGACCTCTTGCTTGCATTATTGCAACAGCCTCCTACTTGGTCTCTTTATCTCAAACCTCTGACCGCTACAATCCATTCTACACACTACTACTAAAGTGATTTTCCTTAAGCATAGACCTGTTAATGTGACTCCTCTACTCAAAGAATTCTAGTTGCTTCCTATTTCCTTTAGGATAAAATATAAATAGCCTTTGAAACCCTAAACAGCCTTGTCCCCAACTTTCTGTTATATCCTCATTGTATATTACTCTCCCTCTTGCATTCTGCAATCTAGTCTTTTTGTTCTTCACTTGGGACCAGCCCAGACATTCTCATTCTAAAATAAAGTCCAAGGTTAAGAAATAGGTTGGAAGAACAACAAACCAACAACAATAACAAAAGGAGCTCACCATAAAATTTATTATGGTGACAGGATGCTCATGACATAAACTCAGAAGACAATGACTCCAAATCACCTACAAGCAAAACCTCGAAGAAAATCAAAGCCTGGGCACAGATTGAACTAGAATTCCTGGAAAAGATAAGGCAAGAATTTTTAAAAAGAGTTTGAAAACATGTTCATAAGTGAAATGAGAGTTCTAGAAGAAAAAAATTAGAAAAGATATGAGCAATGAAAGAATTGGAAATGAGATTAACAGTCGGGGACAAAAGGTACAAAACTTTGCTCATGTAACAAATTCCCTAAAAATTAGAATGGACTACACAGAAGCAAATGGCAAGAAGAAATACTAAAATAAAGTAAAAAGGCTGAAAAATAAAGGAAAATGTAAGGTAGTAAAAATAACCTACTTAGAACATAGATGGAAGGCAATTGATTTAAGAATCAGTGAACTACATGAAAATCATAGCCAAAGAAAAGTCCTGGGTATCATCTTTCAAGAAATCAGAAAAGAAAAATTGCCTAGATCTCTTAGAACCAGAGAATAAGCGGGCAGCTGGGTAGCTCAGTGGATTGAGAGCCAGGCCTAGAGATGTGAGGTCCTAGGTTCAAGTCAGACCTCAGACACTTCCCAGCTGTGTGACCCTGGGCAAATCACTTAACCCCCATTGTCTAGCCCTTACCACTCCTCTGCCTTGGAACCAATACACAGTATTGATTCCAAGATGGAAGGTGAGGGTTAAAAAAAAAAAAGAATCAGAGGACAAAGGGGAAGTAGAAAGAATTCTCCAATTACCTCCTGAAAGAAGGTCTCAAATGAAAATATGCAGGAATGGTAAAGCTCAAATCCGGAGCTTTCAGGTCAAAGGAAAAATGTTTCAAGCACCTGGGAAGAAAAAAGATAGAATTACCAGGGAGTTATGATCATAATCACACATGATTTAGCAGCCACTTTCATAAAATGGCAGAGAACTTGGAGTATGATATTCCAGAAGAAAAAAAGATAGACTTTCTGCCAAGGTTAGCTTACCCAGCAAAATGGAATATAATTCTATAGAGGGGGAAATGGATTTTTAAGGAAATAGAAGACTTCCAAATATTCCTGGGAGGGAAAGAAAAGAGCTATGTAGAAACTTTAAAATGGAGGCACTGGAGATAAGAGAAACAAAAAGGTAAACAGGCATGAACAATCATAAGGGATCAAAAAAAGTCAAATGACTTACATTCTATTATGGAGATATATGTTCTCTCTGAACCTCATCATCAAGAGTCACAGAGGGAATCTCATTAGAAAGAAAATCTAGAGGTGCTTCTTTTATATCTTGACGATTTTAAAAGAAAAATGGAAAGGGAGCAGAAGAGGAATACATTGAGAAGGGGAGGAGAAGGAGGAAGAAGGCTAAGGAAAATACTTTCACATAATTAGGGTGGATAAGTAGAAGTCTATATTTTTAAACAAAGAGGAAGGAGTGTTGGGAATGGCTGACACTTGAACCTCACTCTCTGAACTGGTCAAAGGAGGGAAGAATACTTACACACTTGTGTAGGTATAGTGTAGTGAAGTAAGAATACTTACAGTTGGGTACAGAAATATATTTCATTCTAAAGGGAAATAGGAGGGAAAAGAGAAAAGGGAGAATTAGAGAAAGGGTAGATTAAGGGAGGGATTAGTCCTAAGCAAAACAAACTCTAAAGGTATAAAAAATACTTATTTTTCTTTTTAATGTGATAGAATTGGATACTGAGGAGGTACCCATGAATTGGGGAATAGCTGAATAAGTTATGGTACCTAAATATGATGGATGACTATTGTGCTGTAAAAATGGGGATGGTTTCAGGGTAACCTGAGAAGGCTTATATGAACTGGTATAGAATGAAATAAACAGAACCAGAAAAACCATTTTATACAATGATGACATTTTCATAAACACAATCAACTTTGAAAGTCTTAGCAACTCTTACTAGCACCATGACCAACCAGACCGACAGCCCACAGATGATGAAATATTGTCCTACATCATTTTTCTTCTATAAAAAGGACCTAGCCTTGACCATATGTTTTAAAAATAGGCATATATGTTGTTATTGGTTCTCTGGCATGTGCACATTTCTTTTTGCAAATGTCCATCCAATGACCCAGTGTTGTTTTAAATGCCCATCTACACCACTGTACGCAGACTTCAGAGCAACCAATCTCTGATACATATGTATAGAAAAGCAATCTGATTGAACTAGCCCACACTAAAGATTAATATCACTTAAAGCAACCTAGAATAGAGGGAACCATTGGAGCCAAACCAAAGGAAGCTCTTGAATGCCAGGCTAAAGACTTTATTTGGTAGGAAATGGGAGCTATTACATTTTTTTTAAAAAAAGAAACTTATAGAACCTAAGGCACAGTGTTTCACTGATTTGTCCAGTTACCTCAAAAATTTGAGTTAGAGTTAGGAAGAGAAAGGCAGGTTTACCTAGAATCCAGTTTTGTATTTATTGGATTTAGTTTTTAGATATTCTTCTTGCTCTTGTCTCTGATTGGCAATCATTGAATTTGTACTCTACATAATCCCTAGGTCATCTTGTATATTCCCTGTGCCTTTATCATGCTCCTACTAGTCTGTAAAATCCTTGAGCTCAAGGACCACATATTAATTAAATTTTTTTATCTCCCTCTTTTCTTTCCCATCTATAATTTTAGAATATGGATACATAGTAAGTGCTTAATACTTGTTTAATGTTCTTGTTAAAATCATGATACTTGGTTACAGTGAAGGCAGAAATATAAGTGAAGGAAGGAAATTCCACTGAAGTGTATCTTTTATTGTGCCAAGTTTCATCTAATCCCCATGTTGCCTGAGTCATTAGTATCTTTCGAGATAGGATTTATGTAACTCCCTATTTTGGGGGTGGTGGTCATGGAGGTGGTGGCGGTGGCTTCTTTTGTATTGGAAAAATGTCTCTTTCTAGATTCATTTTTTTTACTTTCCTTTTCCTGCCCTTGCACATACACTGACTAGGTCTCATAATCCTTGCTACATTTCCATGTAGATCTCCTGCTAAGATCTTAAAAAATCTTGTCCAACTGGATTCATGAGATCTAATCTGAATTCTGAAGCCTTTTAAAGTATGCATGACTGACCCAGAAATGCTTGGAAATTCATTCAAGCAAGTTCCAAAAAATTTAGACTGTCCTAGAAAGAGCTGGGCTACTTCAAATAGCTTCACTGAGTAGGAAACATCTTTTTTTTTTTTTTTGGTGATATGGTAATGTGATACTTAGGAAGCCTGCTGTTGCTGGAGAGGCTTTGGAGATGAACCCCAGCCTCTTTTGATCCTTTCTCCCAGCCTTCCTCTCTAAAGGACAAGGGAGCTGAACCAGTAGGAGAAGGTAGGCAGAAGATGTTACTAGGGAAGTCCCCAAAGGTCTTCCTTATTGGATTGGCTCTGCTCTTTGTCGTCCATGTTATCCTCTTCCTTTATATCAAAGGGATTTTCCAAAAGCCAAATATACAAATACATGGAAAGGAAAAGACCTATTCGCCTTCTTCTGGAGACAATTCAACCATGGAACACCAATCTCAGTGGGAGATATTACATGATTTGGGTAGGTTTGTACCACTTTGAATCACAGACTTTGAGAAAGAGCCATACAAGAGGGTATGTACATTGTGCCTATGATCATGATTTACCTAGAGAGTTTGGGAGAACATGGAATATGCTTTAAAATGTTTCTAAAGAGAGATTTTTAATCCCTTAGTTGTTCAATTAAAATGATGCTATATAAAAATATAAAAAGCACTATATAGAAATGTTAGCAATTATTGGTCATTCAACAAACATTTATTATGGACTCGCAACACTCCAGACACTATGTTAAGTGCTGGGGGATGCACAGAAAGGTGAAAGATACTTCTTGCGTTCAAGTATCTCCCAGGCTAATGGGGTAGACAACATGAAAAACAACTGTATGAATAAGATATAAATTGGATAGAATCAACAGAGAGAAGGTAATACTCTTAAGGAGGACCAAGAAAAAAACTTCTTGTAGAAAGCAGGTTTTTAGCGAGGGCTCAAAGAAAGCCAAGAGTTAGAGAAAAAAGGGGAGAGAATTCCAGGCAAAGGGGACAGCTAGGAAAAATTTAACCTAGAATCTGGACACCTGGAGGATCTTACAGGAGGACCAATGAAGAGAGCAGTGTCAACGGATCCCAGGCAGTATGTGGCATTTGGGGTGGAGGATAAGGTGTACAAAGACTAGAAAGTTAGGAGGGGGCCAGGTTATATAAAGGACTTTGAATAGCAAATACAGGGTTTTCTGTTTTATTCTGGAGCTGACAGAGAGCCTACTGGGAACTTACTGAACAGAGCATATTGGAGAATTAGAGATGGGATGTGTGACATATTTGTTGATCAATTCCTCATTATTCTTTCAGTTCACTGTATGTACCAGAGCACCAAAATCTGGGGATCATGCTCAAAGTAACCCAAATTGGAATCTAAGGAACCAAAAAGTAGGGAGAAGAAACTGCAGGAAGAAAGAGCAGTGGCTAGTGGTAACTACTAGGTGGTAGTTCAGAGGACCCCCATTCCTAATGACTGTTTTATGCTCGTGATGTACTGATCCTTGCCCATAATTGCGCAAATCCTTTGTAACTGAAGATTTCTTGGCTTATACACTCCTCCTGGGAGCCCTCATGCCTAGTTTTTGTATGGCTACTTCAGGTGGCAGGTATATCTCAGTTGGGAAGCATAGAGATTCTTGGGTGGGCTCCCAAATAGGGAGAGCAGCTACCAAATTCATTGTCATAAATCAAGCATTCATTGAGCACTGACTAAGTGCCAGATACTATGTTTGGCACTGTAGATACAACAAAACAGCATCTGCCCTCAGAGAGCTTTTTTTTTAAAGGGAAAACAATATATATGCAGAAAAATAAATTCAAAATAGGTAAGAAGCAATTTTGATAGGGTTTTGTTGTTCCGTTAATTCAGTTGTCACTGAATCTTTATGACCCCATTTGGGGTTTTCTTGGCAAAAATCCTAGAGTGGTTTGCCATTTCCTTCTCTAGTTTATTTTACAGATGAGGAAACAGAGACAAAAAGGATTAAATGATTTGCCCAGGGTCACACAGCTAGTAAATGTCTGAGGCCAGATTTGAACTCAGAAAGATGAGTTTCCCTGACTCTAGAGCTGGGGCCCTATACACTGTACCTCTTAGTTGCCCACAACGATAACAACATAGCAGTTTTAGTGGGGCAGAGAGCACTAGCAATTGGGAATATCAGCATACTCTGTTTTCCTTTGAATTTTGTGCCTATTGTATCCCAGTTTTCTCCTTGTCCATGGGACCATTCCTTCTCTTTATTAGTATCATTGGTCTCTGTCCTCCTGAGCATGAATGTCCTCCAACTCTGTTGCTCTTCTCTCTTTCTATTCTGTAAGTAATTTCACAAACTCCCATGGATCTAATTATCTGTACACAAATGATTCTTAATTTAGTCTTAATCTATTTCTGTCTTCCATACATCTCTACCAGTCTGTTGCACACCTCCACTTGGATGCCCTACTGCCACCTTGAACATACCAAGCCCCAAATAAACAAATAAACTGATCCTTTTAGGTTTTCCCTTGCTTTAAAAATCCTTATTCGTGCCTAAGGCATCCTAAGCTCCACACTCCTACAAGTTCTGACCTTGGGAGTTATTTTCTACCTTGAGTGAGATAGCATGAAACAAGGGAAAGGATTCTGGATTTGGAGGTTGAAGACCTTGGGTTCAGACCCAAGTCCTACCTTCCTTATCTTTATGACCTTAAACAAATCACTTAATCTCTCTAAGTCTTAGTTTCCTCACTGAGTAAAATGAGACAGTTGAACTAAATGACTTTTAAGGTCTCTGCTGGATCTGTATCCTAAAATAGATTATAGGGAAAACCTGTATGGTTCTTAGCAAATCATCTCACCGAGTCTTTCATGGTATTCTTGTAGACAAATTGGGGAGATATGACCTAGACAATGGCAGGGATTTGAATCCGACAGAATGACCAGCAACAAAGAGTAATTTGATGATTAATGGTTCGATGTCATCTTGGAAGGAGTTCTGTTGAAATGACCGAGATGTTTGTGCTTGGCTTTTTGGTATTTGATTAAATTTTTTTTTTTCATTTTCCCAATGATTTTAATAAAGATATAAATAGGAAGAGAATAAGTATTTACATAATGCCTACTCTGTTACTGTTGGTGTCCAAAATGGTTTACAAATATGATTTAATTTGATCTATATAATGATCCTGTGAAGTAGGTGCTATTATCACCTCCATTTTATAATTAGGATAAGTGGGACTGAGAGCTTAAGTAACTTGTCCAGATTTGCACAACCAATAAGGGTCTGAGACCACATTTGAACTCAGGTCTTCTGAACTCCCAAGGCAGCTAGGTGGTACAGTGGACAGAGCAATGGCCTTGCAGTCAAGAAGACTCATATACATGAGTTGAAACTTACTAGCTGTATGATTCTGGGCAAGTCACTTAATCCTGTTTGCCTCAGTTTCCTAACCTGTAAAATGAACTAGAGAAGGAAATGGCAAACTACTCCAGTGTCTTTGCCATGCATGAAGAGTCTGAAAATGGAAAAAATGACTGAACAACAAAGTGGAAAGGAGTTGACTTTGAAGGTGGTGGGGTTTCCATGCTGGAAGTCTTTGTTGGCAGTTAATAGGCTACAGACTTGCCTAGGCATTCCTCTATCATTTTATCTCCTCCCTAGGCATTCTGGACTTGCAATTTGCCTTTCTCACCAGGGTATCTGGATCATCTGCAATTCCTATTTAGGGTTCTTGGAGTGTCCTTACTAAACTAGTTTTACAAACCACTGTTTGCATTTTGACTCAGCCTCAAGACATGGCATTCTGTTAATGAGAAGATCCAGTTTTCCTATTTTCTATTCTCAACCTGGCCTCATTGTCTGAATTCTTTCTGATTGTCTTCCCACCATGGATTTGCAATGATAGAATGTTTTATGAGCACTGCCCACTTAGTTATAGCCTGATAGAAACTGATCCAGACCTGTGAAATGGAATATGGTAAACTGAGGAAACTGTTTCTTGTTGCTGTAAATGACTATGCTCTGGCTGGCTGTGACTGGAGAACTGCTAGAGGGGAACCTGAAACTGCTTGGTTATAATGGTGATAGGAATGAGAGATGCTGAGGGATGCTAATACAGGGATGCTGCCACACAGGGGAACTCTCTTCATGTCTCTATCACACCTGACAACTACCCAGCTCTTTGCATCCTACCCTTGTAGACCCACTTCCAGTTAGGGTTATGTAGGGTATGAAAGAGGCATGGGGATGCGTGGTTCCCATGAATTGCAAAAGAGGCAATATTAAGCCCAACATTTTAAGAAGGACTTGTGGACTCAAAGAAGGACAATCAGTCTAATGAGGGCCTGGGCACTAATACCATATAATGATCAGTTGAAGGAGACCAGGAATTTTTCACTTAGAAAACAAGAGATTTAGGGAGGGCGCGATAGAAGTCTTCAAGTATTTGAAAGCCTATCAATGGAAAAGGGAGACTCAAATTGTTTTTCTCGCCCCAGAAGGTACAACTAGGAGCAACTGCATGAGACAAAGGTAGTTGCATAAAGGCATATTTTAGTTTGACATAAAGGAAAGCTTCCTAATCATTAAACCAATTTGAAAATGAAAGGGGATGAATTGGAAAGTAGTAGGTTTCTAAAATTCTCTCTCTCTCTCTCTCTCTCTCTCTCTCTCTCTCTCTCTCTCTCCATATATATATATATATATATACATACATATGTATATGTATAAGTGTGTGTATGGTTATTATAATAGGTATCTTATAGGTTATTATGAGGAAAACATTGCATAAATGTATGGAGATATTTTTATTTTTCATTTGGAGAGGCATCTCAGAATTATTATTATTTTTAAATCCTTCTCTTCTGTCTTAGAATCACTACTAGTTCTAAGGTAGAAGGGCAGTAAAGACTAGGCAACAGGAGTTAAATGACTTGCCCAGGGTCACACATCATATTAGAATCCAGGACCTCCTGTCTCCAGGCCTCGCTCTCTACCTCATTAAGTCACCTAGCTGCCTCCTGGCCCAGGCAGTTTTAACTTAATATTTCACTTCCTCTTGGGAGAAAGAACCTCTTAATTCTTGATTAATCTATGGAAAATTGGGATAGAAAGAAATACCAAACTGATTGTGGTTCACTTGATTGTTTTGTTGTCTCCCCCCTCCCCACACATATTCATTAGCTGAAGAAGCTGTGAGAAAGGCTATAATCCATGGAGAAACCACACCAACAGAAGTTGTGAACATGCCTCCAGTGAAAGTGGAGGATAGAGGGGATGATTCAGCATTCCTGAAAAACAGAATACATCACAAACTCCAGAAGAAAGTTTTTGTACAGTCAAATTTTTTCCAAAATTGGGGTGAAGACCTGACTAAGGACCAGAAGATCCAGGCTTTGATACTCTTCTCTATGTACGGTTACAATGTTTACCTCAGTGACCAACTGCCTTTGAATCGATCCATTCCAGACACTCGTCCTTTCAGGTACAGTAGAAATGGTGCTGGTCTATTCAGCCCCCCAAAAATCTCTTTTTAATTAGGGATTAAACTTTTGGAGGAGTAAAGAACATGCTCTGAAGAACAAGTCAAATGGTAGAGGGGCCTATGGTCATTCTAGAAATATTTTGTTTTCTATTTTGGAGAAGGGGAAATTAAGGTTTAAGGTTCAATGCCCCATTAAAAATTCCATAACTAGTGGAAAATGAACAGAAAATTCACGAATTGAAAGAGATTTTTAGAGTAGGATGAGATCTCTGAGAGGATCAGATCCAGCTTTCCTTACCACTACTTGTACTTTCCATTTTACAGATAAGAGAACTGAGCCCTATTGCAATATCTCAGCCTTCTTTTCTTTTAGATAATCTTGGTGGGTCCACTTTGATATCTAACTCATTTTAAATCCTTCCCCCCAGTCTTCCCTTCTCCTTTCCCCAGCCTTTCCTTCTCCTACTATTTCCTTCTACCTCTAGTCTTCCCTTCTCCTACTCTTTCCTTCTCCTTTCTCCAGTCTTCCCTTCTCCTTTTCCCAGTCTTCCCTCCTCCTACTCTTCCCTTCTCCTTCTCCTACTCTTTCCTTCTCCTACTTCCAATCTTCCCTTCTCCTACTCTTCCCCTCCTTTCCCTAGTCTTCTCTCCTCCTACTCTTCCCTTCTCCTTCTCCTACTCTTCCCTTTTCCTACCTCTGTAAAATGGAGATATGAACCCTAGATTTCAATCCCCAGAAGTCCTTGGTACTTCCCAGAATTCCCTATAATCTCATCTGAGTCTCCACCTGGGTGAGATCACAAGGAGTGATCTGGCAGCAATGCCTACTTTGCCCTCTTCCATTGCAATGATGTAGTGGGTAAGCTAAGTGCAGGGGTTTTGAATGGGCAAATCAGCCCTAGGCATGTGGTTTTTCTTATTTGTATTTTCTTTATTCCTTGATTTCTAATAATCATTAATAAACCTCTTAAAATATAATATTTCTATTACTAGAAACTAAAAATTAATTTTACAGTTATGGCAACCACAAGATTTGGATAAGAACTTCTTAAATTTTTTAAGATAGCCTAGATAATGTTTTCTAAGCCATGTTTCTCCAAGTCTTTTCAGCAAAGCCTTTTGATTCAACTTGCTCCTGCTGCCTGCTTCTGGGCTCCAGTCATCCACTCCGGACCTGCTTGACCCAGATCTCTCTCCCGGTCCCGCCCTGACCTGCCCCGGCCCAGCCCCAGATGATCTCCAGCCTCTGAGCTAGACCTGCCCAGCCCAGCCCCAGGACCTAGGCTGCTGGTAGCTGCCCCAGTTTCTTCAGGAGTCACAAACCAGCTGGTAAAAACAGAGGTGTTCTTCCTTCACTACAATTAGCCTTCACGTGGGGGTCAACGAGAAGGAAGAGACTTTTCCAAACAGGAAGTTATAAGTATAACTTATTTCAAAGGGTATCTTTTGACTACAATAATTCTTTTATTTATCTCACCTGAGATTTAGGAGATAATCTCATCTCCCTGCAACTCTTTGGCCCAATTTGAGATTCCTAAAACCCACCCTCACTATGGGGGAGCAGCTCAGTGGCTCAGTGGCTCAGTGGATTGAGAGCTAGGCCTATAGACTGGAGGTCCTGGGCTCTAATCTGGCCTCAGACACTTCCTAACTGTGTGACCCTGGGCAGGTCACTTGACCCCTAGTGCCTACCTCTTACCAATCTTCTGCCTTCTGACAATAGGCATCTAAATGGATAAGAAAAAAAGAAAAATCAATGAACTTTAAAGAGACTGGAGGTTATATTTTTAAGGCATTTCAGACTCCAATGTTTTATAAAAATCTGTATTTTATTGCATTTTACTGATTGTTTTGTTTAAGGTTTAATTTTTTTTTTTGGTTTCAGTTCATATATTATGTATTCAATACTATTCTGTTACACTGAATCCTTTTAATGTACTGGGTTTTAACTACTGTTATATTCTGTTGCTTTTCCCCTATAACTATTCTGAACAAATATTATTGAATAAGCCCATATATAAAAACAGTTTTTTCTATTTTTGAATTTGTAAATTGTCACCTAAAGGATGGATAGACTTCATAAAAAAACTGGTTACAATTGTATAACAACCTTTGGAGAATTTAATGAGCTAAATATCTCAAATTGATTTAAAGGGTTTTTTTAGATATGATTTTTTAGACTTTTTTTTTCAACAACTCTGATCATTTTGCCTGCCTCTAACAGGAGGTAAGGTCCATTTTAGTAGCTGAAGTGAAATAAAATTATAATACCCACCTCCCACATTTATAAAATGTGAATGGTTGGGACATCACAGTCTCATACCAAAGGAGCTGGGAAGTTAATCCCAGGCATAATATCCCTAGATGACTCCTAAAAGAGGAGCATCTCTCATTTATAAGTCTTAAGCTCACTTTACTTCCACCAGAATGATATCTACATTTCTTGATGATGTTCTAGACCCAAATAAGTTTTACTTTGTTTAAAAATATGTTTGCCAAGGTTGAAACATTGCTACACCTGAAAAACTTGTGACAAGTATCCAGTTTCTTTAAATGTCATACAACAATTTATGTAAAATATGATAGTGGGTTTGTTTGCTATTGTAATTAATTGGGCTATTGAGAATTTTGGGGATTTTTGAACTACTGTTCTTTATAAAAAAAACTGTTACTTTGTGAAATTCATTTGCTTGCACTCACAGTGGATCATGGCCAGGTGTAAAGAGGAAATGGATCTCATTTTTGATAAGAAAGCCTTGTATTCTATATTCCTTAGCTAACAGCGTGTCAATGATTATAAGCTATATTTTTGAATTTTAAAACTCTTTTATTATTATATTTTTCTTGCATGTGCATATACTATTTCAGTTTTTTATTTTTTCCTCTCCTTTTTATATTTGAAGCACATGTCACCAGTATTAAGATTTTCACTAACTTTTTTTGACTTAGCAGTAATATAAGTTTAAAATATATTTGCTATAATGTCAATGCATGCCCCAAGAGCTTGAGACTATAAAAATGATGCCATTAATTGTTTAAAAAAATTATGGGACTTTGCTTAATGATTCTGTCTGATTCCAGGACAAAATATACAAAAGAGCCATTGCACAGGGCCAAAGAAGCACAAAGCTAAACCTGAATTGTGCCAAAAGAGCACATAGGTCAGAAAAGAAGAAACCAATCTAGGTAGGATTGATGTATTTCTAAGCCAATACAAAGGACTTGAACCTAGTGTGGGACTCGAGGTTGTGACACTTGACATATGTTAAGACATAAGCCTTCCTTGTATCCACACTCTTTGTGAAAATACTTACAGAGAATACCAAAATTTGGCTTCTACCTGGCTCCTATAATCTAGTCCCTACTCTGTCTTTCATAATGTGGCAACTTTCTGTAGTCCTGGCTACTGACTGGGTCAATGCTTAATTGCTTATGTAATTTTAATTGTGCCCTGATTCAAGGACCTGTTATAGATTTATTTTTCCTTTACTTGAAATTTTTACACATAAGACTTTGATAGTCTATATTTCATCCAGAAATTATATTTTTTTATTTGGATTTTTTTAATGTTTTTGATTTCTCTTACCAATTGATTCATATACCTCATAACTCAGCCATGCATCCCTAAGTGATCCCTGTGTTTTTCAATAACCCTCTTCATGTGGGGAATGTAAAGTTATTATTATTATTTTAAATTGCAAAGTTTAAGTTCCTCAAGAGAGTAATTTTAGGTTAAGAAACATGATACCTCTCTGAATCCAGAAACTGAACTGTTTGGAGAAGACACCATGAAGATGCTTCCACAGACCACAAGTTTCAGGAGAAGATCAAGAATGAACTTTGGGTGTGGTTGATTGAACATTTATTTGTATGTATACTCTTATGCCAAAGGGGACTGCTCCCTAACTGGCTTTTTGTGAATGTACCTAGCGATCATTTGGTTTTGTTCTCTTTTCCTCTTATTCTCAAATTATTGTAATTTCAAAGTTGGTATGTTTACAAGCCTCAGTGGAGAGACTAGTCTTCCTTGGGCCTCAGGGGGGGAATGTAAAATGAAGATTTGAACCCTAGACTTCAATCCCCAGAAGTCCTTGGTACTTCCCAGAATTCCCTATAATCTCATCTGAGTCTCCACCTGGGCGAGGTCACAAGGAGTATTTAACTGGCAGCAATGCCTACTTTGCCCTCTTCCATTGCAATGATGTAGTGGGTAAGCTAAGTACAGGGGTTTTGAATGGGCAAATCAGCCCTAGGCACGTGGTTTTTCTTATTTGTATTTTCTTTATTCCTTGATTTCTAATAATCATTAATAAACCTCTTAAAATATAATATTTCTATTACTAGAGACTAAAAATTAATTTTACACCTCCAGTCTTCCCTCCCCCCACCTCCAGTCTTCTTTCCTCCTATTCTTCCCTTCTCCTACCTCCAGTCTTCCCTTCTCCTTCCTCCAGTCTTTCTTCCTCTTTCCCCCACTTTTCCCCATTTCTATTCTTTCCAGGGTTCCCAACTAAATTTTTTCCTGCACAGCCTCCTCTGGCTCCCAAGAACTCTGGATCTCTGCTCTATAATTATGGCTTGCTTCCTTATATCAGTTAGACAAATTCTCTCATCTTCTATCTTAGAATCAAAACTAAGTATCTGTTCCAAGTCAGATGAGTAAAGGGCTAGACAATGGGGATTAAGTAACATGTCCAGAGTCACACAGCTAGGAACAAGCCTTTTAAAAACACCTTCTATGTTCCTTATATACTAGACACTATACTAAACTTGTATCATGGTCGTTTCTGTACATGCTTTATCTCTCCCATAGAACTATAATCTCATTTAGGGCAGAGGCAGTATTATTTCATTTCTTTATTCCCAATATTCTTCCACACTATCCCCACAGTACTTCACACAGAAGAGTTATTTAAGAAATATTTGTTAAAATGAATTGATGCACCTCCCTAAGAAGCTTGAATCTCATCCTATACTTGTTGGAAAGTTTTTGTGGATTCTTTCTCTGAGGAGTGAGATAATGAAAGCAGTACTCCAGAAAGTTTAATTTAGTAATTTCATTCAGTATGGATTAATGGTGGAGAGACCCGAGGAAGGCAAATTAGTGGGCTAGTTATTGCATTAATCCTGGAGTAAAGGTATGAGAACCTAAACAAAGTAGGGCATTGCCAGGAGAAATGAGGAGGATGGGACAGACTGAAGGAAAATCCATGAAGATTTGATGACTGGAGGGAGAAATCACAGATGTCTTTATGGTTTTAAATCTGGAAGACTAGGAAAATAATACTGACAAAGTAAGGAATTTGGGAGTAGAGCTGATTCCAGGAGCTAAGAAGGGGAATTCTATTTGGGTAATTTTGAATTTGAAGAGGTCCCCAGATATCCAATTGAAAACATCCTTTGAAGTCCAAAGAATGTCTCCCCTGTGGTCAGAAAGATTTAGACTAGCAAAAAAATATAGAGAAAAATTCTTTGATTGTCACTGTTTGAATCTCCTCTGCAAAAATGCTTGGGGATTAGCCATCTGTCTTGTATGAATGAGGAACTCTTCAATCATGCCTTTAATTGAGGGGGGATGAATAAGATGAATGACTTTTGGAAATTTCTTTAAAGTCTTTTCCAAATTATATAAAAATAACTAGGTCTCTTACAGGTGTCTTAATAAGAAGTATCCCCTACAACTCCCAACTCTCAGTGTTGTTATCACATTTGGGGATGAAGCTCTGTCTGTTTTACAGAGAACTATTACCAGTATCATCAATAGGACTCCTTCTCACCTGCTGAAAGAGCTCATCCTAGTGGACGATTTTAGTTCAAATGGTAAGTGAAAGTTGTCTTTGGGAAGGGTTGGACTGACAAATTAGAGTTAGCTAACAGAGAATGCTAAAGAGACAGAATGCTGATGTGACTGTATGCCAGAACAGACTTCAAATAACAACCAGATGGCAACTAGGTGACTCAATGGATAGAGAGCCAAGCCTGGAAATGGGAGGTCCAGAGTTCAAATTTGGCCTCAGACACATCCTAGATGTGTGACCCTGAGTAAGTCACTTAACTGCATTTGCCCAGCCCTTAACAGCCTTCTATCTTAGAACTAATTCTTGAGTATTGATTCTAAGACAAAAAATAAGAGGGCTTAAAAAAAACAACAGCTAGGATTTATATAGCACTTTAAAGTTTGCAAAATATTTCATGTATGATCTCATTTGATCTTCACAAGAACTGTGTGAAGTCAATGCTATGATAATTCCCATTTTACAAATGAGTAAACTGAGGCTGGGAGAACTCTGGACCTCCCATTTCCAGAACACACAGTCTTTAGTCCCAATGAGTCTCTTAATGACATTTCTCATAGATCAATAATCAATATGGTCAATTCATTGGCCATAGCAACTTGAGCAGGGGAGATTCTATATCTTTAGCTGTTGGGAATACCATTCCAACTTACCCTCAGGCCAAAACCACTGAGATGTCCATGGCTTTGACTCCTTCTTTCTGAAATAAGAATGAAGAAGCCCCTTTTCATTAGGTTACAAGATGGAGGTTGGAGGGGTGGAGTTGGCAGAGAGAAAAGTGCATTATTGAGAGCCGCCTCCCCAAACCGACCTAGAAGAAGAGGATAGAGTTATGCGTATACACCTCAGTATTAGAACTGTCAGGTCTGAACTACCTTCACTTGATGCAAAAGGCATAGAGAAGGTTGAACAGTAGAATTTTTTTATTGAACGGCTCAGTATCGTGAGAATTCGCTTAGCTTGCAGTGTGTAAGTTGTGTAATGGTATTTGGTATTTCATTGATTGATTGGCATGGTATTTGATAACACATCACGGCTGCACAAAAATCCTTCACCACCAGAATGAACGTGATTGCAAGAAGAAGCATTCTAAGGGTTGTGTTTTGTTGACAGAGGACCTAAAGGAAGATCTAGACAAACAGATCCGGCTTTACAACCTCAAGTACTCTGGGCTGTTGACGCTGATCCGTCACACCAAGAGGAAAGGAGTAGTTTCTGCCCGCCTCTCCGGGATCCAAGTCGCCACAGCAGATGTGGTGGTCTTCTTGGACGGCCATACCGAAGTGAATGTTGAGTGGTAAGTGCTCTGGGTTTACGTTTGCATGTAGGAAAGAGAAGTCATGAAGGGTTGCACTTCTTCAGGTATAGGATATAGTCCAGAGGGAAGATGGCACTAATTTCCTCCTATCCTCCATATTAAGTGAGGATGGTAGTCCTTATCCTTCCCTTGAATCCAATGTGAGTGTGATACATAAGAATGGTTCATGATCCCTGAGTTCGTCGCAGAAGAGCCCTGGAATTTAGAGGAACACTTCTCCAGACCTGTGCTGCAAGACGAAGTGCTTTTCCATGCTCTATTGTGTTTGCTGGGTCTGAGTTGGAGAGGGGCAAATCACTCGCCCTTTTATCTCAAGGAGCTATTTGATGGTTGAGCATTAAGGTATTACCAGTGATAGAAACACAGAAAGACATCTCACACTTAGGAGTATCTGATTTAGAATTCATCTTGAGCTTGGTGAGAATCCTCAATGTGTGGCAGAGGGATTCTCAGGCATTCCTTGGTACCGATCCAAACTCCTGCCCTACGGACCTCAGAGGTTCCTGAGCTACCCTTGCATATTTATTAGCAGGTTGGCTGGATATCCTGACTTACTGCATGATGGGATAAAGTACAAAAGGGAGGACTTCAGATATCTGTTATACTCTTCACCTCCTCTCACTGATGTTTCCCACTATAATCTAAAATTTGTCTGATTCTGTTCTAGGGCAGAGCCCATCTTAGCTCGGATCCAGAAAGACCACACTGTGATCGTGTCACCCATAATTGACAACATTCTTTCTAACACCTTGGAAGTGGACCAGTATCCTCTGACTTCCTCTGGGTTTGATTGGAGGCTATATGGTCACTATGACTATTTGTCAGTCAACTTGAAGGATGACATTATCCCAATAAAGTAAGTCTGGAGAGTTTGCAAAAGGAAGGTCCTGGGGGCAGCTGAGTGGCTCAGTGGATTGAGAGCCAGGCCCAAAGATGAGAGATCCTAGGTTCAAATCTGGCCTCAGATACTTCCCAGCTGTGTGACCCTTGGAGCCAATTGGCTCCAAGACAGAAGGTAAGGGTTTAAAAGAAAAATACTGTGTATTGGCTCCAAGACAAAAGGTAAGGGTTTAAAAGAAAAATACTGTGTATTGGCTCCAAGGCAGAAGAGTGGTAAGGGATAGGCAATGGGAGTCAAGTGACTTGCCCAGGGTCACACAGCTGGGAAGTGTCTGAGGCCAGATTTGAACCCAGAACCTCCTGTCTCTAGGCCTCTCAATCCACTGAACCACCCAACTCCCCCCCTCCCCCAATACATAGTATTGATTTCAAGACAGAAGGTAAGGGTTTAAAAAAAAAAAAGGTCCCACACCTCTGGGAGGCAGAAATGCTATGCTTCGGTTTAGGTTTCCTTCTCATTAGATGAGTGTCCTTACAATAACTTGAGACAGATGTATACAGTGAACCACCAGAAATTGTTCAATTATGTGGAGCTTTTAAGATCACTTATGGACCAACTCATTGACCTCAGGCAAAATGTTTCCCAGGTTTTGAGTTTCTAGTTTAGTCTAGCCCAGGGTCTTAAGGTTGTAAAGCTGGATCTGTTTGTCTAGATCTCCCTTTAGGTCCTCTGTCCATAAAATACAATCTTTATAAATTTCTTAGTGCAATAATATTGACTTTCTCCTTTACACCTAAACCTGAACCTTCCCACGTTTTAGCAGAGAAGTTAGTAGTAACTCTTCAATTGTGCATTCATGCAGGAGTCCTACCATCACGGATTTCTTTGCTGCAAGCAGAACATTCTTAGAGGAGATTGGGTCTCTGGATATTGGGATGCTGTTCTATGGAGTAGAAAAAACAGAACTGAGTCTGAGGGTATATTTCTGCTGTTCTTTCTGTTTTTGTTATAAATACAGTTCAACAGGGATCAAACTGTGATTTGATTTCTCAAATAGCATTCTGTAATGCACGCTTAGATGCAGTTTTGTGTAATCTGTTTCACTGATTTAAAAAAAAATCAATTAATTATGAAATAGCTCGATAGTTACTATTTTACGATATTTAAGTTCTGCTTCTCCAAGTCACCCTTTCATTATATTTTCCTTAGTATTTTTTTATTTTTCCATATGCCTTTTGTTATTTCATCTAGTTCTATAAATCATATGACTGGAAACCCACTAACCCTATCTTGTTCTATTGGAGGCACATAAGTGTTTGTTGAATTGAATTTAGGACTAAAGTATCACAGATTGAGATCTAAAAGGGATTTTAAAGGTCATCTAGTCCAATGCTCTCATTTTATAGATGAGAAAAATAAGGAAGGCCTGGAGACGTTAAGTGACCATCAAATTTGGAATTGAAGGTGAGAGCGTTTGGAGATAGAGTTTAGAAATGGGCTATAGTACGTATTCTTTCTAGAATAGAAATGACAAATTCTGTATTTCCCAGACCAATGCTCTGAGAAAGAAGCTAGAGATGGGTTTTCATATGTAGGAGTCTTACAGATTATTGAAATTTTAAATAATACTACTGAGTGGTAGAAAGGGACTGAAGTAAAACTTAATAGGAGACCAATATTTTATTCTTCTGCCTCTTTTCCTGTCAAGAAAAGTTTAGATTCTACAGGCGCAATGAACATCTGCCTAAAAGTTATCTGTGGGAGGTCTTGGAGCCACCCAACTAGAAAAACAAAAGCATGTTTTCTTTCACTATTGCCCACTTAGTCAAAGGAAAGGAAAATTGGGGACAGAAGGCACCAGGGAAGTCAGGGGCAGTGAAACTGGTTTTGTATATTTGGTTATACATTTTGTCATCTAGAGAGTAAGCCAATTGATGAGCAGATTTTCATTGAGAAACAATGCAAACTAATGAAAAGAATACAGGAGTATGAGTCAAGAGCCTACTTTTAGTACAGTCTCTAATATTATGTGACTATGAAAACTTCTCTGGTATTTCCCCCTTTTCAATGTTCATAGCTGTCTAAAACATACCATTACATCAGGTTTTTACAAATTTCAGGGTATGTTTGATGAGGGTGGATGGTAAGGCTGTTGCTCCAAACTATGTCCAAAATGATGGCATACTCCAAGTGACAATGAATAGTAGTGGTATGGCTGGATCAAAGGGCAGGCAATCTTTTAAAGCCCTTTGGGCATAATTCCAAATTGCCTTCCAGAATGGTTGGATCAATTCACAACTCCACCAGCAATGCATTAGTGTCCCAATTTTGCCACATACCCTCCAGCATTTATTATTTTCCTTTACTGTCATATTGGTCAGTCTGTTAGGTGTGAGATGGTAATCCAGAGTTGTTTTGATTTGCATTTTTCCAATCAGGAGGGATTTAGAGCATTTTTTTCATGTAATGATCGATATTTTTTATTCCTTCATCCTGTTAATGGAAGGAATCAAAAGGGACCTCTTCTCTGATCACTGAGAAAAAAGTTCTCTACAAGAGATAAGATAGGAAAAAGATTTATAGTATGAGTTATTCCAGAAAAGTGTCTCAAGAGAAAGCATAATGGTGGAACTTAAATGCGAACTTTTAAAACCAAATGATACTCAAAAAACCAAAAACCTTGTTTAGGCCAATATATTTTGCATTTTACCAAACATAACATGGATACGTACCTCCTTTTTTGCATGCAGGTATGGCAATGTGGAGGGAAAATTGAGATTTTACCATGTTCTCGAGTTGCTCATTTTCCACAAACCATTGAACCCTCTCCTCTGATGATTTTACCCCTCATGAAATATAACGCTCTTCAAGTGGCTGAAGTCTGGATGGATAAGTACAAATACATGGTCTACTTAGCTTGGAATCTACCTCTGGAGGTTCGTTGTGGAATTCAAACTAGAAGGGAAAAGCAGAGTGGGAGGGAGAAGGGAAGGACATAAAGAAGACTCATGGGGGATAGTTCTCCTCCCAGAGAGCCATCTGATAGAACAACAGATTTCACACTTATGTGTGACAAGGTACCAACCATCTCAAGGGTGGTTCATAGGCAAGCTCCATTTTCCCATGGCTGATGGTGATATATAGAAATAACAGCTTTCTGGTATCTCTATTTGTATGTGAAGCAGGCTGATGCTAGTTAATTGTCATCTTCAAAAGTGTGTGTATCAGTAATCTTATGGACTTAGCCTGCTTTCTCTAAGACCCTTTCATCCTATTCAGAGTACTATGATGTAAACAATTCCTTGATAAAAGGGAATATTTACTCCATATAATTTCATGGAAAACTTTCCATGCTTTTCAGTATTCATCATATTTGTCCTTCCTGATAGTACAGTGATATATCATTTGATTCATGTGCCACAGTTTGCTTATCCATTCCCCAATCCAGAGTCACAGAGATGACCATTTGCACAAGGGTTATGAATAGATGCTTAGGCTTTTTTGGCTAACTACTTTTTTTTTTAGCTTGAAATTTTTTATTTAATTAATTAATTTAGAATGTTTTTCCATGGTTACAAGATTCATGTTCTTTCCCTCCCCTCCCTCCTATAGCCAACACACAATTCCACTGGGTTTTACTTGTGTCATTGATCAAGACTTATTTCCTTTTTATTGATATTTGCACCAGGGTGATCATTTAGAGTCTACATCCCCAAATATGTCCCCCTTGACCCATGTGATCAAGCAGTTGTTTTTCTTCTGTGTTTCTATTCCCACAGTTCTTCCTCTGAATGTGGATAGCATTCTTCCTCATAAGTCCCTCAGAATTGTCCTGGATCGTTGCATTGCTGCTAGTAGAGAAGTTCATTATGTATGATTGTGCCACAGTGTATCCATCTCTGTGTACACTGTTCTCTTGGTTCTGCTCCTTTCATTCTGCATCAGTTCCTGGAGGTCGTTCCAGTTCACACAGAATTCCTCCACTTTATTATTCCTTTTAGCACAATAGTATTCCATCACCAACATGTACCACAATTTGTTCCTCCATTCCCCAATTGAAGGGCATCCCCAAATTTTCCAATTTTTTGCCACCACCAAGAGCACAACTATGAATATTTTTGTACATGTCTTTTTTCTTGTTATCTCTTTGGAGTACAAACCCAGCAGTGGTATGGATGGATCAAAGGGCAGATAGCCTTTTAGCACCCTTTGGGCATAGTTCCAAATTGCCTTCCAGATTGGTTGGATCAGTTCACAACTCCACCAGCAGTGCATTAATGTTGACTGACTACTTTAATGTGTGCTTGCTAATGTGACTTGAGATCGGAATTTCTGGGCTCCACAATCATGCTTGGCTTTCTTACCCTTTTATTAAGTCCTAAGAAGATTGAATTAAATTGGCCATATCAAAAGTGTCAGTGCATGGTATTGATATCCATGATGGTATCAATCCATCCTTCCATTATTCAGAAAGGAATTATTAAGTGTTTATTTTAAGTGAAGACAAAGATAAACTTGGTACTGCGCTAAGCATAGGGAATACAAGTAAAAACAGTTCCCGTGCATTCTAACCAAGGAGATGACATGCACATAAAAATGGCAGACACAGAATATAACTATAGAGTGGCAGAAGGTAAACAGAGAGGGAAAGTCACTAGCAGCTAGGAGGGAGGGGAACCAGTAAAGGACTACAATGGAAGGTAACATTTGAGTTGAATATTGAAGGAAGTTGAGTTCTAGAAGTAGAGGTGAAGAGAGAGAGGATTCCGGGACAGCTAGAGGAAAAGCATGAACATGGGGGAAACATTGAATAGACTTGTCTGGCTTTGCCATGGAGTAGGTGGAAGAGCACAAAGTGCAAGAAGGCGTTAAAAATAGGAAAAGATTAAGTTGTGGGGAACTTTAAATGCCAGAAAGAGATTTAAAATGGATTCTTGAGATAATGGGCAACTAGTGGAGTTTATTGAGTATGTATGTGATATCTGTCCTTTAGGAAAAAATCAGTGTATTGTGCAAATGGATTGGAGCGTGGAGAGACTTGAGGCAGGGAGGTCAGTTATTAAACTTATTTTAGCAGTCCAAGTGATGAGGGTCTGAACTGGGGGGATAATAGTATGAGTGGAAAGAAGGGGGTGGATCCAGGAGATGTTCTGGAAGAAAGAAATAAGATTTGATGATGAATTGGATTAGTGAGAGTGAGGGTAAGGAGTTGAAGATGATACTGAAATTATAAACCTGAGGAAACTTGAGGAAGATGCCTTTGACAGCAATAAAGAGGTTCAGAAGAGGGATGGATCTTGTGATAAAGGTCATGAGTTCTGTTTTGAACATGTTGAGTTGGAGATGCCTATGGGACACCTAGTATCTAACATGGAATGTCTAGTAGGTGGTTGTGAAGATCTAGAAAAGGAGATTGAGAAAGCCCAAACAGGTAAGAGAAAAACCAAGAGGGAGCAATGTTGTAAAAAACTAGACAGAACATCTAAAGGTAATTGATAGCGTCAAAGGCTCTGGGGGTGTCCAGAAGGATGAGAACTGTGAAAAGACTATTGGATTAGCAAATGAGATCACTGATAACTTTTGAGAAAACAGTTTCAGTTGAATTGTGAAGCTGAAAGCCAGATTTAAGAGACTTTGCAAGAAAGTGAGTGGAAGGCGCATTTAAGTGTCTCAGTGGGTAGAGAGTCATGCCTGGAGAAGGAAGGTCCTGGGTTCAAATCTAGCCTCAGACACTTCCTACCTGTGTGACCCTGGGTAAGATACTTAATCCTTATTAGATTTTAATTTTTTTTAAAGAAAGAAAACGAGTAGAAAATAAATGGAGACACTGAGTATTATATGTCTTTTTTAAGGCTTAGCAGACCAAGGATAAGAGATATAGGATTATAGCTAGCATGGATGGTAGGATTTAGAGAGTTTTCCCCCCCCTAAAAACATGGAGTAGAATGGTCATGTTTCTAGGCAGCAGAGAAGGAATTAATTTACAGAGAAAAATTGAAGATCATGTAGATACTGGATATGATAATGGGGGCAATCTGCTGGAGAATTTGGGAGGGAATAAGATCAAGGATGTATGTAGAGAAGTTGCCTTGGAAAGGAGAAGAACCATCTCTGTGTAAGTCAAAATTGAAAGAGGAGTTAGTGGAGGAAGACATCAGAGAGATGTGAGGTAAAGATAAGAGAAAAAGAGAAAGTTCTCAATAAAGGGAAAATTTAGGGAAAATCAATATGTATATTGATGCCCCCTAGTATGAGAGCAGGAGTTGGGATAGTGAGCTAGCCTATAAAACAGTCACAAAACTCACTGTAAAAAGATAGAACATGTCCTGGAAGTCAGTTGATAATAGCCACCAAGATTTGGATTCAGTAATAAATTTGGACAGAACTAAAGTCTAGAAGTGGCACTGAGGAGTGAAGAGTATTGTTTCCCCTCTAATGACTGGGATCAGTGAGTTGTTATGCATGAAAGAAAGTATAAACTTTGCTGGCCAAGGATACTGTGTTTACCTGGGTGGATTTAGGTCTTGGTAAGTACTAGAAGAAGGAAAGAATAAGAGAGAAAGAAGTTTAAAATAAAAACAGTTTGTTAATTATGGGTCCAGAATCCAGGATAAACCAGCTACCTTTCTAAACATGTGAGAATATAGACTTCTTATTTATGAGTGAAATCCCAACTGTTTCCAATGGAGTCACCTATAGAAAATAGCCTTTTTCATCAGTTGAGAGGCATGAAACTTTATGGTAAATATATGATAACCTCCACAAAGCAATTCTGGCAAATATTTATGATATCAAGCAATTTGACACTGATTTCAAGGTTTCAAGCTACTGCTGCTACCCTCTTTTCAGGAAAACTCCAGAATGTGAAGGTTGCTCACATCCCTGAACAAATACTCATTCAGCTTCAGGAGTGCCCATTAATCCTGATAGTGATCAAGGAGTTATACATCTGAAGGCACAAGTGGGTCCCTAAACCATATGGTTTCTTTGCAGAGTCATGGAATGGATTTTGGAGTGGTGTCTTCCTGGCTAGAACTCCGCAAGAAACTGAAGTGTAAAAATTTTGACTGGTACCTCAGAAATGTTTACCCAGTTCTGATGCCAATTCAGAACATTGTTGGCTATGGAGCCGTAAGTACCCAAAGTCCCCATTTTTCCTTTTCCTTTTTCTTTTTCCTTTCTGGGATCCTTTGTCATTTAATTCCTTTTCTTTATCCACTTTCTCAAGTTTCTCCCCAATTTCCATCACTCTATTGACCCCATAATCAGGATTCCCTTTCTTTCATAAGAATGCTCTGCCCTTGTATTTTATCTCCCGTTTTTACGATCTTTTCTTTTCAGTATCTCAACTAACCCACCTATTTGTTTAAGAAATACAATCATCTGACTTTAAACACATGCACACACACACACACACACACACACACACACACACACACACACACCACACACACACACACATTCCCAAGAATCTATTTAGGGTCTAGAACTGGGGGACAAGTCAATGTTCTCAGGATCTAGAAGCACCAAACCAGCACTACTTTATGACCTCCTTGCCTTTTTCTCAATAACTAGAAAATACTTTTTGGACTCCCACAGGTCTGCTTTCATTTAGCTAAATTCCATCTTGTGGCACTCACCATTGTGAGAAGGCAAACCCTTGGTAGATATCATGCATCTCTTTCCTCCATCTTTGCTCACCAGGAGTGACCTCTTTTACTCCTACAGATGAAAAACTCTGTGAATGAAATGATCTGCATGGACCAGGGAAACATCGAAGGAAATACCCCAACCATGAATCATTGCAATGGGTACAGACAACAGGTATTCTTTATAGATGGGATTCTCACAACAGGTTATGGCTCAGCCCCTCATGAGCATTCTTGGGTTTTGTAGGGGTTCCGGAGTTTGGATTGGGAGGAGAATATTCAGGGTGAAGGAAATCAATCGATCAGTCAGTATTTATTGTGCCATAGTGTTACATACTATGTGCCAGGTCCTGTGCTGGGCACTGGGGATATAAATACAAAAGTGAGACAATCCCAGCGTTTGGGGAGCTTACATGCTACTTGGAAGAAAGACCAGTGTCAGGGAAGGGAATAAATATTCATAGTCAGTTGTAGGCACTGTGGGTAGAACTTAGGGCAATAGATTGTCATTCTCTTTGAGTAGGAATGCGAATATTTATTTGATTATTGTTCCCTAAAGAAGAGGTAGAAAATAAAAGAAGGGACAGTATATGTGTGGCAATAGGGCAATGGTAAGATGTCCATGTTGGCATCCTTTATGTCTAAGTGTTTGAGTATATGAGATGACACATGGTGTAGGGCCAGCAAGATAAAACAAATTGAAAAGAGAATTGATTTACTCTCATGTCCAATTGAGTTTTATGGTTCCATATCTGTACTTTGACCATCATGTTTTGTACAAAGTAAGCACTTGGTCAGGGCTTAGGGAGTGAATGAAGCTCTCCTCCAGATTCTCTCTGGAAAAGTCCAGGACACAATGATTTTCTCAGATCCATGGTGGAATGAAATGTGAAATAAGGGTTAGTGGCAATGACATGTCAGTGAGATAAGAGAATCTGGGGGAGTGAAGTTGGAACAAACTGGATTAGCCAACTGGGCCAGTAATGGTGAATTCTCTCTTCAGACTCCTAGCTTCTTCATCCAATCAATGTAAGTACTAGAATTCGACATTAATAGTTTGCTTTCTCTATTCCATGACAATGTTTGTCATTTAGAGCTCCAGGAATTGATCTAACTCCCTTCTTCTCAACTTGTTGATTCTCAACACTTTTCACTCCAGTTTCTCCTTCCTTCTCTTAGTGACTTTATTTGACTAGTTCACTTCTTCACTTCCCTAACAGGAAGGTGAGGTCATCATGGTCTTTTAACATAGAGAAGCACCCAGAAGAGAGAAAACAAGAATATAAGTGTGAACAAAAGGTCTCCAAAGAGATTGAAAGGGAAAAAGAGATCAAGAGCACAGATGGAAGGGTTCCAAAAGTTGAAGTCACATAGTTAGGACTTCACACTTTATACTTTCCATTTCAGCATGCTTAGTCTAAGGACATTTTACTCTTTCTTTTTTTTTTTCTTAAAAAAATTTTTTTTAAACCCTTACCTTCCATCGTGGAGTCAATACTGTGTATTGGTTCCAAGGCAGAAGAGTAATAAGAGCTAGGCAATGGGGGTTAAGTGACTTGTCCAGGGTCACACAGATAGAAAGTATCTGAGGTCAGATTTGAACCCAGTACCTCCCATCTCTAGGCCTGACTCTCAATCCAATGAGCTACCCAACTGCCCCCCATTTTACTCTTTCCATTTTGTTGCTTAGCCAATTTATTTTATTCAGCATTTATCGTGTCATAGTATTACATACTTCATGCCATATCCTGTGCTTGGCACTGGGAATATCTGACTCTTGGTGATCCCATTTGAGGTTTTAATAGCAAAGATACTGAAGTGGTTTGCCATTTCCTTCTCCAGCTCATTTTACAGATGGGGAAACTGAGGCAAACAGTGCCTTCCCCCAGGCAACATAGCTAGTAAGTACCTAAGGCCAAATTTGAACTTAGATCCTCCTGCCTCCAGGGTCAGTGCTCCATCCACTATGCCACCTAGCTGCCATTATTCTTTCCTATCACATGTCCGGTTTAATAAGAAAACTCCAACCTCTGTCATAGCTTTCCCCTTTTGGTGGGAATTAGCTGGGGTTTAATGGTATAAGGTAGGCTGTGAAAGAAGCCCAGAATGGAATAGGCAAATAGATTAGGGTTTCCTAAGAGCAATGTCTGTGTTCTTTGTCCAGATTGGTTGCTTTCTACTGAAGGACATACCCTCTTTCTTTTCAGTTTGTCTACTATCACTTGACTGGAGAACTGTATGTTGGACCGCTCAATGCAGACATATATTCAAGTGACCGATGCCTGACAGACCCTGGAGAAGGATGGAAACCAGAATTAGTGTCATGCCAAGACGCAACACTGAAAAAGCTAAACATGTATTGGAATTTTAAGCAGGTAATTAAAATGCAGCTACCCCTCCCACATGGTGATTTTCCCTGGCACAGTTTCAATATATCATGAGTCGGCAAAAGAAATTAAATGAAAATGTGGGAGAATTTTGCAGAAGCTGCAGACAACACATGAAAGCCCCAGGATGACATAGAAAAAGTTTAAAAATTCAGAAATACATAAATTATTTGTATAGTAGTATATAATATCAACATATTTTATCTAGTCATATCAGAAATAGATACAATTTCTTTTTAAAGTTAAAATAGATAAAAAATTAAATTTGCAAAAAGAACACAAAAGCCAGCAAATGACTCAAAAACGCTTAAAAAGTTTAGTAACTAATACTTATGTGTTATTTGTGTCTATTACCTATACAGTATGCATTTTACCGTTTAATAACATAAATGAACAGCTTCACAATTTTTTTTCTTAAAATTAAATTTGTAGTAAAAGAACGGTGGTTCCATAGGTAAGTACCAGTAAGGAATTTCAAAGGTTATTTTTTTAGAATGTCTTTTGATGGGGACAGCCAGGTGGCTTAGTGGATAGAAAGCCAAGTCTAGAGACAGAAGGTTCCAGGCTCAAATCTGGTCTCAGACACTTCCTAGTTGTGGAACATTGGAAAAGTTACTTACTCTTCATTGTCTAGCCCTTACTACTATTCTGCCTTGGAACCAATAAGAGAGAAGGTAAGGGTTTAAAAAAATATATCATAAATGTCTTTTGTTATATGTGTGGTGTGCTCAGTATTATTCCCCTCAAATTTGTTTCATTTTAAAAACTTCAAATTTATTTCATTTTTTAAAAACTTCTTTCTTATGAATAATACGGAAATAGGATTTGAGTGATAATATATGTATAACCCAGTGGAATTGCTTGTCAGCTCCAGGAGAGGGGAGGGAAGAGGAAAGGGAGATAACAAGAATCAAGTAACCATTGGGAAAAAAATAAAACAAAAATAAAACTTTTTTTGTACATTGACTTATATATATATAGCCGACAATCAAATACTTAACCCAAATTTTACAGTAAGGTGCTATAAATACTCCATAAAGGAAAAATAAAATTTAGACTTCTCTGGTACAATGGAAGGGCCAAAAGTTTTTATATGGATTTTCCAGATCTCAGGGGTGCCATTCCCTTAATGCCTGTGGGGATGTCTATAATATCTTATTTTTATGCCTGGACAAGTTTAGATGTGATATGTAGAACATAAGAAATTGTTGATGGTTTTAAAGCAGTTTTTAAGTGATGAAATCCATGTTTTAAGGAGAATAATTAGATATGTGTAGATTGGATTAGAAAGAGGAAATAATGGTGAATGGGTATGTGGAAATAGTTAAGAGACTTTAAATAATCTAAGTATGAGAAGATAAGTTTAAGTAGAGATATAGTAATAGGAATTTGTTTTTAAAAATAATATCTTATTGATATATTTTATTTTTATATTATTATTGTTTTCTAAAGTGTCCTTCCTCTTATTCCCTGAGAGCCCCTTCATATAACAAATAGTGTTTTAAAAGAGAAAAAAGAAAAAGAAAAGTAAAAAAAAACACAACCAATAAATGCACTAAAAAACATGTGCAATTCCTGTGCTCCCCCCATTTTTGCAAAGGAGTGGGTTGGGAGTATCCTCATATCTCTTCTTTTGAGTCATTCTTAATCTTTATAATCTTGAAAATTTCACTTTTGATTGTGTGTGTGTGTGTGATTGTTCTTTTCACTTATGAGGGACATGTTTTGAAGACATTTCAAAGGAAGAATCGTGACAGATTAGAGTGCTAGATTAACCAAGAAGGGGAAATTTGATGAGTATAAATGTAAAAGCCCTACTTTTTGGTGTAAAAACACAATTGCTTAAGTATAGATTAGTTCAATACAACAAATAAACTGTGCACTATTTAGTGCTCCCCTCTCAAGTATATTGGCCCATGAATCACTATTCCCCTCTCTTCTCCAGTACCTGACCTTATTCTAAAAGATTCTAACACTTATGTTGATGCTCTTTGAAGCTTCCTAACCTCCTAATTTCTCATTCTCCCCAAATCCCATGACCTGCTCTTCTATTCCACCTCAAATAACAAAGGGATGACCATGCTCTGGATCTCACTGTTACTCAGAAATGTTCTAGTTATTTGAATAAAAAATCAGACATTTCTCCATTCTCTCTCCCTCTATGCTTCACCCTCCTTAAACCTGCTCCTCATTTTTATTAGTGATCTCACATTGTTCCATCTTTTTTCTGACTCAGATTCTTTTTTTCCCTTCCAATCTTGACCCAATGGTTAACCATCCAAAACCACACTGTCCTATATTCTTAAATCTCTTGCAATTCTGTACTATTAAAAAAACAACAACAACAACTTTACCTTATGTCTTAGAATTGATACTGTGTGTTCGTTCCAGGACAGAAGAGCAGTTAAGGGCTAGGTAATGGGTGGAGGTTAAGTGACTTGCCCAGTGTCACACAGCTATGAAGTGTCTGAGACCAGATTTGAATCCAGGACTTCTTGTCTCTAGGCCTGGCTGGCGGTCCATCCAATGAACCAATTAGCTGTCCCTAAAGTCCTGTACTATAGTTACTCATCCTTTGCAAGACTCCAACCCTAGCTTGCTCCCACCATCTGCCATCTCTATCTGTGCAAATGGAGCTGGAAGAAGTCAAATGACGTGCTAACTGGACCAACTAACAATTCATCCTTTCTAACTTTAACTGGGCAACTTTGCACTGCAAAAAGGCAACCTTTTCATTTTTTTACTCATTTATTCCCTATTCCATTCCACACTGAAGTTATTCAAAACCTTTTCTTCTTTCCTCAAACCTTCCTCACCTCCCTAATCCCTTTTACAATTAAGGACCTTTTCACTTTTGCAAAGGAATATCCCTTCAAAACATATACCTCTCTACTACATTTGAAAAAGAAACTTTTCTCTTTACCCTTCCTCATCATTTCTCATGAGTTTAATGATCATCTCTATACAAATGACTCACAGATATTTTGTTGTTGCTGTTTGGGCATTTTTGTGTGTGTCCAACTTTTTTGTGATCTCCTTTGAGGTTTTCTTAGCAAAGATTCTGAAGGAATTTGTAATTTCCTTTTCTAGATCATTTTACAAGTGAAGAAAATGGAGCAAATAGGGTTTAAGTGACTTGTCCAGGGTCATGCGACTAGTAAGTATGTCTGAGGCTAGATTGGAACTCAGGAAGATGAGTCTTCTTGTCTCCAGACCCATCATTGTATCCACTGTACCACCTAGGTACCTTAAAGTAGTGAGAATAGTATAGTTAATTCATGTTATATATAATATATTATATATGTATAATATATGTTATGTATAGTGTGTATATATACACATATATATCTTCACAATATTACACACACGCACACACACACACACACACACACACACACACAAGCTTTTTCCTGAGCTTCAGTCTCATATCATTAGCTGTCTGTTGGACATCTCAGAAGGGATATCTTCTTAGTATCTCAAATTAATCATATTCAAAACCAAACATAGTCTTGCCTCTCAAATCCTCCATTCTTCCCAACCTCCATATTTCTGTTGAAAGTCCATCATTCTTCCAATCTTCCAGTTTCATAATCTGTGCTTTATTCTCCTCTCTTCACACTCCATCACCCCACATAGATAATGAATCACCCAATCTGAACATTTCTACTTCCATCGTATCTCTTATCTGAACTGTTCTTTCTAATCATATAGCCCTCATCACCACTGACCTACTATTGAAATGCCCTGACAAATTATCTCCATGTCTCAAGTCTCTCCGCATTCTAGTCTAATTCTCTAAACAGCTGCCAAAGAAATTTCTCTTAATTGGAGGTCTGACCATGTCACTTCCCTACTCCATCAACTTGAGTTGATTGGCCCCTAAGATAAAATATAAACTTCTCTATTTAGTTCTTTTGGATTTTTAAAAAACCCTTAGAATCTTAGAATCAATACTATGTATTGGTTCTAAGTTGGAAGAATGGTAAGGGAGAGGCAATGATGTTAAGTGACTTGCCCAGGATACAGTGCTAGAAATGCGTGATGTCAGATCTGAACCCAGGATCTCTCATCTCCAAGCCCAATTGGCTCTCTATCCACTGGGCCACCTAGCTTCCCCCTTGAATCTTTTCTTAAATAACATCTTAGGGAATGTGAGAGTTTCTTCCAAGCACAGCCCTAGGCACAGATACAGGAAGAGGAGAGTTGGAGCTGCCAGTGCATGAAGCCTGGGCTATTTCAAAACTATTCCTCTTGTGTCTTCTTATCCAGGGAGCATCCATCACCAACAAGGACACTAATCGGTGCTTAGAAGTCAGTAAGCGTTCCCCTGGATCCCATATCCTTGTCCTCCAGAAATGCACTGGACAAAGATGGACAATCCAACACACAGTCAGAAATTGGGGGATCTCAAGTACCCTCAGTAAGAATGGAAATGGCGGGTGACAACATGAGGGACCTTGGATCTGAGGATACGTATCCCTGCCATGAGAAGATGGTCTACTTTCAAACATGTACTAAGTGGGACTCTCTCCTGTACATGGGAATAAAAGTTTTGACATTAGCATAATAGAAAATGAGTGTCATAGCCATAAATGGGGTATAGGTATGGAAGAGCAGTTTTGGATGGAAACTGGGGAAGAAGAATGAGGAAAGAGGGTCAAGAATATATAGTTAAGCTTTGTTTTTATAACATTCCAAAGAATACCATCTATAGTTATTCCAGATATTAGAGACTTGTTGAAATGTGATATCCTGTGCGATTATTGCTTCAGTTGGGAAAGCAGAGCCATAGATGAAGAGTGTAAAAGCTGTTCTTGGGATTCTGCTAGGTGTACCGAGTTTACATATACTATATTTGCACTCTCTACTTTCTTTATGTCTTCACTTACTCAGACTCCTGGGCAGTCTTTGTTCCATGTGAGGTTTTGGGTCCTTAGATTTTCTTTTAAAAAATCAGGGGAATCCCTGAAGAAATCTCAGTGTTTCTCTTGATTTTAGAAAGCCCTAAATTTAGCAGCCCTCCTCTCCCCTTTACAGAAATGTGTATGGTCAGCAGGACATCAGGGCAAAGTGTGGCTACTTATGTAGTCTCAGGTACCCACCAAGTCCAAAGGACTCCAAACTTACCCGGGAGTGGGAGTTTTTCTTCCTTTAGATAACCAGAGAGCAGAAAGCTTCCCAGGGGAATGAAGGCCAATCAGGTCCCCGAGCTGCTTTCTCTCCTTTCAGGAAAAACAAACTCCTGTACCTGATGCAAAGGAGCAGCTATACAAAGACACTTCTTGTAGGGAAATACTGGTAGATATTAGTCTTATGGCAAGCAGGAAGTTTTTAGGTCTATGTTTTATGCAACCAAAAACTTTCAACTAACTATAATTCTCACTGAGTAGAACAGTTTGCCTTGAGAGGTGATGGGTTCCTCTTTATTAAAGATGTTGTCAAGCAAAGGCTGGGCAATGCCTTGACATGTATTTTACAGAGTATATTCTTATTCAGATATGGGTTAGATAAGATGGTACTTGAGGTAGTTTCTTGGAATTCTATTATTCTGGTTGGTCTTCATAACCTTTACCAGACATAGACATTTGGCTGGTGGCATCAATCTGATTTTTAAGAAGAATTTCCAGGAAAAAAATGAAAATATATATGATCAGCCTCTATAGGGTTGATCTGGGAAAACCCCTACTAAAGCCTTAAATGGATTGGATTGGAAAAATAAACTTTCTGCTGGTCCTTTCCCCATTCCTCTTCCTAGTTGTTGAGATGAAAATGTGCTCTTCAATTACATTTCAATATTTCTTTTCCTTCGAGAACAAGGATGGTACTCTAAATATGACTCACTGCACCACAGACATGGATGGTATACAATTTACTTTTGCCCTTTTGAATCTGAGTGAAGAAGGCAGATGAAAAGGGAATGCTTTCTAGTGAAATCTCTCTGAAATTTAACTCTCGCCTAGGTGAAATGACTCTACTTTCAGCCACCAAAATAGAAAAAGGAATTAATAACACTGATCCAGTATGGTTTGGTGCTAACTATACAAACTAACTCAGGGTTTATAAGGGTTTCCATTTGGCCCTACTCACAACATATCATTAGTGCTGTACAGTAGTAAACTGGCTGCCAGTGTCCAACAACCCCTTCTGTTCCAATAAGGAACATGTTTTTACAGGATTCCTTAGGCTTGGGTGAGGCGGGAATGCCATTCTTTCTAGTCCCTGTGGTCCTATTCTGCTAGCATGCCCATTGACTGCCATCAGTTGTCTCCTTGTCAATACCATATTTCAGCAGCCACACCCAAAGCTCCTTATCTCCAAATCTGATTCCACTTCAGGAGCGTTCCTGAATGCAATGGGGCCAATTGCTATTGCTTTTTGCCATAACACATTTCCCTTCAGGTTGGATACTATCCCATCAGCTTTCTATCAATTTGAAAGCCTTATCTAAGGCAATGAGATACTCCTAACTCCTTGAATGGTTGACAAAAAGGAGATTTACTTTGCCCTAATCCAGAAAGGATATTCTAAAAGGATGCTTTTGTCCTTATAGCTTTGGTAGAGAGGCTGCATATGCCTTTTGCTGAACTAAACAACTAAACAACAATTTAAAGAGTGGTAGATATTGGGCATAGTCTGGTCCATTGCCAATCTAGACACTGGGGCCATGATTCCATGTCGTGCTGCACAAAGGAACATCGAGTTCCTCTATCTAAGGACAAGATAGCTGCTTCTACTTGGTAGGACTCCTTGTGCCAACTGGAGTACTCCCTGTCCTGCCCTTCTCACCCTGCCTCCAAATGACAAATTGCCCTTCTCCTCTCACCTTAAAGTAAGAGATTTATCCATGCTAAAGAAGAGGTTTGTCATCGTGCCTCCCTGGGAGGGCAGTTCTCATCCAACCTAAGCCAGGCTCCTTGCATACCTGACATCTGAATTGTTCAGTAATTGCCCTAGGACCATTAAAGTGGCTGCTGTTCTTTTAGAGGAATTTTAACAGTGATAATATTTAACAAAACATTCACATATATTTTCCCTTTTATCATTTTAGCCAATCTGATAGGTGTCCACCTCCAGAAAAAGTACTGTTAAATATAAATAAATAACATGTAATTTTACATATATATATTGTGTCAATTATCAAGATTACCTATCTTGATATACTAGAGTCACTTTTCTGTGTGTGATGAAAATGTGTTAAGATTGACTCTATTTACCTGGGACTCAGAGTGATTTGGAGAAATGGACTCCCTTTGTGACCTGAAGTAACCTGAAGACTCTTGGTTTTGAAAAATTATAGTTTGGCTAAAGTGATACCAGGAGTCAGATCTCTCAGCCCTGGAATAGTTGACTGAATTTGGTTTCCACTTCCTCTGGCTCATTCCATACCAGTTCTCACAGTCTCTCTGGGATGAGCTAGCCAAAAATCTTTGGGCTTTGAGTCAACATGTCTGGTTTCAGACCTGATATCTCTCATCACAAAGCTTCTATCCTTGGTTCCATATTCATTATCTCTAATTGAGCTATTTCTGTGCTATTCACTGTTACATGTAATCACTAGTCACTTGCTGGTGTTACTCTTCTGTACCATTATTGCATTCTCAAGTATTGGACTGGATTAGTTCATGCTTGAGATCTTACTAAAGAACGTGCTTTTGCACTCCAAAATATACATACCAAAGATGTCTTTGTGCCCCCTTCATCATCCTGGATCACTGAGAACTCTCCGCTCATACCAACCCAAATCCGTCCCTGTATTGGCCCTTTCCAGCCCCTTTCCCCTCTCCCTTCACCAGTAATTATACATGAAGTATGGCATGAAAGTGTGGGTATAACCTATATAAGATTTTTGTATATATTCTATATCAGACTTGTTCTTGTGGAGGAAGGGAGGGAAAGCATATGAATTCTAAAATAGCAGAAAGAAGAAGAGGGAGCTCATGGTGAATGATCTCAGTCCCTCCCTGTCTACTAGTTGATTCACTTCTGCCATTATTTTCTCCTCCTTCCCTCTGACTCACCAGATGAAGTGGCCTTCTGTCTGGTCAAGGCTAACCTCTCTGTCATGATCCCATTCTATCCTGTCTCCTCCTCTGCCAAGATGACTTTCTTTGTCATCTCTATAGTATCACTTATTTTCAATCTCTCCCTGTCTACTAGTTGACTCCCTTCTTTCTCGTCCTTAAAAAAAAAAAAACCCTTGTTTGATCCTTCCATTCTCACCATCATCTAATATCTTTAAATTCTTCCAAAAGACCATCTGCAATAGGTGTTTCCACTTTCTCTTCTCTCACTCTCTTAATCTTTAAAATTAGGCTTTTGACCTTATTATTCCACCAAACTTCTCTCTAGAATCTAAAATTACTAATGATCTCTTGCTTGCAAGCCTTTTCTCTAACTTCATTCTTTTTGACCTCTCTGCAGCCTTTGATACTGTTGACCCTTGATACTGTCTTCTCTTTCTATGCAATACCCTGTTGGTGGGTCTGTCTGGCTCAAGTTTCTTTGTTCTTCAATCCATCCATCATTAAGCCATTAAAGTGCTTTTCCTAAAGCATAAGTCTACCCAGTTACTCCCTTACTCTATAAACTCCAGTGCCTTCCTATGACCACTAGGAACAAATGCAAAATTCTCTATTATCAATCAAAGCCCTTCATAATGTAGCCCTCTCCAACTTTACCAATCTTCCTACATCTTACTCTTTGATCCTGTGATACTGGCCTCCTGGTCATTCCACAAATAAGACACTCCATCTCTTGGCTCCAGGAATTTTCTCTGGTTATCCTCCATTCCTCAAATATTCTCCTCCATTCATCTATTGACCTCTCTAGATTCTTTGAAGTTCTAACTAAAATCCCTTCTTTTACAGGAAGCCTTCCTCAACTCCTCTTACTTCTAGTGCTTTCCCTCTATTATTTGCTTCCTTTATACCACTTGCTTGGTATATATTTGTTTGCATGTGGTCTCTCCCATCCTTGAGGGCAGGAACTGTCTTTTACTTCTTTTTGTATCCTCAGTGCTTGGCACAGTGCCTGGAAGATAGTAGGTACTTAGTAAATGCTTATAAATTGAGGTAATAAAATGGCTCACAGTGACATATTCTTCTGGCAGTTGGTAAATGTATAGATTATTCCGGGGAATTTTTTTCTTAAAACCATTTCCATTGACATTGGTGATTGGTCTATGGCTCATATGAAAGAGAGAAGAGATATATTATTAAATATGCCACTACAATTTCTCCTGCCACTTTAGATAACAGATTTGTGATTGTTAGGGCAATTTGCCCAACCTGAAGCCTTTTTACCTGCTTCTAAGAACTGAGGTTGTAGAAACAGGGTCACACTGAGTAAAACCTGGAAACACATAGAGAACAGAACAAGACAATAATTAAACAAGTGAGCTATGTTTCTGTAATGAGGTCAAGTGACTACTGAACTGAGGGTCATCAGCAGTCATGCAGCCACTGGATCATCAGATCCCAACACTCCTCTTATTCTTGTTTGAGGGGTGAAAGTGGAGCAAAGTGGATTGGAACTGAGAGATTAAAATCGTGTTTGCATGAATCGGTGGCTAAAAATGAACACTGGCCTTCAATGAGTTTTGTTTGTTATTATTATTATTATTACATATTACATCATGTCCTATCATAGTATTATTATTTTCTCACTTTAATTAAACATTTAAACTATGCAGAGAGGCTGAGACCTCTGAGATCCAAAGACCCTCAGCAAGGCTTAGACTCATAGAGTAGAAAGTCCCCAGCCTATTTTATCAATATTCAATATCACGACTACCTTCAATAAAGTGCCATTGATTGACTCTCTGGCCCTCCTAGTCCCTCATCATTCTTCTCCCCTTCCCACCTCCACACACCCTGGACTGTCATGGGCATGACACCAGCTGGCCAGTCCCTGTCACCATCACCTAGAGGTGGAGTGATGAGGATATGCATTGGGGATTCAGAAGAAAGGAAGAGGTTTTTATGGTGGAATGGAGTTCCAGGTCAATAACATGATTGGGTAAACCATTCCTAATTCATAGCTCTCTGAGCCAAGTGATTCCTCTCCCAAAGGGACAAAGTAAAGGGAAGAGAGTTAATCATCTCTTTTGAGAGTCAGACGGATACGAGAGCAACTATTTTTCTGTGGGTACAAATACTAGATAGTGGTGACATTTTGAGGAATAATTAGATCCCATTCCTGAATATGGTCAGGCATGTGGTCAACACTGACCCCTAGTTGTTATCCTGACAATATCCTTGCTAGAGAGATCCTTCCAATAGGGCTATCATCTCCCGTATAATACTGATATTCAGAAAGGCTGTGAATTGCCTATAGTCCCATAGCTAGTGGGAATTGTGAAGGGCGTGAATTTAGATCTTCTTGTCTCCAGATTTAACCCTTTTCATCATACCACAAGAGAGACAAGTCAATCAAGACAATTCTCCTGAAGTGTATCACCTGGAGAGGCAAAATCCACTTGGTTACTGTGTAATTGGAAATCTGTTATCCTAAAAACTACATTTCCCAGGAGCCCACTGACTTCCTGTCCGTAGTGCTGTTAGGGTTAGAGTAGACAGGGGGATATATTGGGTGGGGTTCCTGGTCTCACTCTTTTGTCTTCTTGTTGTGGCTTTGGTGGAGTGGGGATTTTTGAGCAGGTAGAAAAACTTAGTCATGTGTTCTGTTTTGTCAGACAATAAAGTTTATAAAAATAATACTTGAAGTATTGTACATTAATTAATTTTTTTTTTGCAATTGACAGGTTTATTCTCTTTATTAAATTACATCTTTTATATTACCTTCCACTAGAAGTTGGAGGGATCCAAAGGTCCAGAAGGCAAGTGCTTATGGAGGTTGAGGGTTCAAGAGAGGGAAAATTCTCATTTCACCCTAGTTTCAACCTTCTTCATGTGTGGTCTTGTGCATGATAATCTCTGCTAGAGGCATCCTCCAACTGACTCCTCATGCCAAGGGAAAAAACAGGTCTCAACCAACCAGCATGAGGCTATCTCTACCACCTCCCTCCTCTCCCCCACCCCCCACTGCTAGATTAATATGATTTCTGAATCCCTGCACTGCGAGGTATGCCTGCTTGGGCAGTGGTGCTTGAGAATGTGCCCCAGCAAGTTATATAACTTGACATTGCCCCAGAAAAATCTGAGTTATGTTGGTTTTCTTGAACAGGAGACACAACTCTCTAAGGGTCACAGTGCAGTGTGTGCCAAAACTTCCCTGAAGAAGACCTCTCCCCCCAAGACCTTGCTGATTCTTCGTGGAAGTAGATGGGAGCTGAGTCAACCTGGGGAGGTAGATAGAAGATGGTGCTAAAGAGAAGATTGCTCAAGCACTTACACATCAAGCTGGTTCTGATTTTTACCTTCCATATTGTCTTCTTGTTTTTTATCAAAAAGATTGGTCATGTCCTGATGACGGACAGACCTGGAGCCTGGAAGAATCCCTTACTTACTTCTTTATGGGCCAGTACAAAGAATGAAACTTTGAATGATCAGGGTAGGTTTATCCCCTGTAGCACAGCATATTGGAAAGTACCATCCTTGAGAAATGAGCTAGGGGGGCAGCGGGGTAACTCAATGGATGGAGAACCAGGCCTAGAGATGGGAGATCCTGGGTTCAAATTTGACCTTAGATACTTCCTAGCTGTGTGACCCTGGGCAAGTCACTTAACCCCTATTGCCTAGCCCTTAACTGTTTTTCTGCTTTGGAACCAATACGCAGTATTGATTCCAAGATGGAAGATAAGGATTTTAAAAAGAAAAAAAAGGAAAAAGAAGAAATGAACTAGTATGGGGGCAGCTCGGTGGCATTGTGGATAGAAAACCAAGTCTGAAGTTGAGAGGACCTGAATTCAAATCTTGCTTCAGAAATTTTCTACCTGTGTGACCCCAGGCAAGTTACTTCACCCATCTGCCTCACCATTGCCTTTCTGTCTTTAAAGTTGTTAATATGATGGAAAGAAAGGGTTTAAAAGAGAAAAAAAAGAGAGAGGGTAGCAATAGTTTATACTGAGGGAATGAGGCCTGAGATACTTAAAAAAATATGTGCAAAGATATGTTTTTCATTCCTTAGTGACTCAATTAAAAACATTGCTTAATATATGTCTCTATCCTACATAAACAGGAACTTTCCAAATTTTTGCTATTTGTGTGGACAGGAAGAAGCAATTTAAGTTGTAGATGAAGGGTATTTCACATAAGTGGGATCTGGGTTTGGGATGGGCCCAGAGCAGAAGGGGGAGAGGCAGCAGGAAATAATATAGAATAAATTATAAAACAATTTAAAAACATTTTTAATTAAGCTCAGTGAACAAAGAGAGCGTGAGAAGTAGCATTCAATATTTGCTTCTCCCCTGTGTGTTTTGCACAAGTAAGCATTTTAAAACTTTGGTTGGAGGACTTTGAAGGACGGAAGAGGAAAGTGGTCATGTGCCAGTGATGTGATGAAGCGGTAACTTCAGGTTGCCCTCTTTCCCTTTCCCCTCCTTGGTGACGAGCGAGAGCAGCAGAACTGAGGAAGAAGAGTTGGCTAGCAGTGACTGAGGCAAAGAGCCACAGATCTGTAGGATTTAGAGCTTAAAAGGTCCTTAGAAGCCATCAAATCGAATCCCCTCCTTTTATAGCTGAGGGAAGACTTTGCAGTTGAAAAGAGTGTAGAGGTCTTGACAAAGAGGTCAAGTGATTCTGTGTGCCCAGGGACACACAGCTTGTGTTTGAGCTCTTACTCTCCAGAGCCAAAAGGATCTTAGAAGGAAAAAGAAGGGAAGGGAAGAGGCACTTGAGCTCCTACTATGGGTTAGGCAGTTGAGCGCCTACTATGTGCTGTTTTACAAATATGTCATTTGATCCTCACAATAAAACTTAGAGATGCGTGCTATTATGATCCCCATTTTATAGTTGAGAAACTTAAGGCAGGAACAGAGGTGAAGTGCTTTGCCCAGGGTCACACACTGACTAATGTCTGAGGCCAATGTAGGCTTCTGGGCTGCCAGTTGTTGCCAGGGCCACATCTATGGCTTTTTCATGCACTAAGAGTAGAGGGCAGCAGCAGTGAGCAGAACAGGACTGTGGCCAGCATCAGAGGCAGCTCTTGCTTCCTAGTTTTTTTCCAGTGTGGGGATACCTTGACCACAGTGATTTACTTGGATTAAGGAAAGACCATTCCCAAAACACCTCTCTCCGGTCCTATCATGGTGCCCCCTGATGTTCTGTTAGAGAAACATTCTTTGGGTTTAAAACATTGTATCTTCAGAATTTCTCATTAAAAGGCAAACATCCCTGGGAGGGAAATCACATTCACCTTGCAAGATATTCTAACACATGATGAAAGATTTATTTAAAGCAGTAGGAAAAAAAAAAACAACAACCTTGAAAGGTCAAAGATCTGCCAAGGTTTTGAAGGTATCAGAAAGAACAAAATTCCATGTGAATAGAACTTGATCCATTTATTACATTTATAATCTCAGCACTTAGCACAGGGCCTGGCACAAAGTGGGTACTTAATAACTGATAATGGATGAATGAATGGAACTGGTAGATGAAGGAGTCTTTCTAGGAAGGTCGTGGGATCTATTCTGAGAAGGAATATCTGGTCAACACTAGTGCTTTGTCCTATTTTAAGTCCCATAAGACCCAGACATCTCTAAGGAAGCGCCAGGGACATCATGTGTAGAAAAAGATGCCCAGATGATCAGGGTTCTCTTGAAATGTTTTGTTTTTCCTTTCTCTCTTCCCTCCTTTCCTTCTCACCTTATTAGGAACGAATGACTCCACATTACAACCCTTAAAACCACCCAAAGTGAAGCAGAAAGAGGAGCCAACGATGTTGGAGGTTGAAAAGAAGACTGTCCCCAGAGTTTGGAATTTCATGAAAGAAGAGGTGGCACCAGACAAAAGCTGGAGGAATCTCTTCGCTGACTCAGTTCTTCTCAAATACTGGGGCAAAGGGTTGACTGAGGACAGCAGAACCAAGCCCACCAACTCTTCTTCAAATTAGGTTACAATGTTTTCTTCAGTGATCAGCTATCCCTCCTTTGGTCCATTCCAGACCCTAAAAGTACCAGATGAGATAGGATTAAAGTCATAACACCTGAGAAGCTTTTTTTTTTCCCTTAATGAATGAATGAAAATTTTAAGTAAGGGTACTGATTTGGGCTAAGTCCTATTTTTGAGGGATGGGAAAGAAATTTGAATATGACATGCAAAAAGGTAAAGGATGAGACAATGGGATTCAGGAGGCTGAGTAATATTTTCATCTCATTTTTCTAGATGAAGACAAGGATATTGTGAGAGACTAATGATACAATAATAATAGCTAACATTTATATTGTGCCTTAAGGTTTGCAGAGCACTTTCTGAATATTATCTCTCATTTGCAGAAGTTAAAAATAACTGTCTGGCTTACATAGCTGAGAGTCTGAGGTCAGTTTTGAACTCAGTTCTTTCTGACTTCAGGTTTAGTGCTCTATCCACTGAAACAACCAAAAATATATTGATGAGTGAGGAATGGGTAGAGATTTCAAAGAATCACATAGTATTTGGAGTTGAAATAGACTTCAGAGATCAATTCAAGTCCCTTATTTTTTTTAAACATTATTTTATTTGGTCATTTCCAAACATTATTCATTGGAAACAAAAATCATTTTCTTTTCCTCCCCCCCAACCTCTCCCATAGCCGGTGCATGATTCCACTGGGTATCACATGTGTTCTTGATTTGAACCCATTTCCATGTTGTTGGTATCTGCATTAGAGTGTTCATTTAGAGTCTCTCCTCAGTCATGTCCCCTCAACCACTGTAGTCAGGCAATTAACAGGTGAAGTGTCTAAAGCATATCCAGAACTCGTTACTTATCTAACCAACAGTTCTCTCTTTCTAATTCCCCCTTTGATAAGACAATAAGGATTTTAATCTGGATCATCTAAATCAAAACCTAGCCCACTTTTCACTGTACTAGGCTACTTCTCTTTCTCCTTTCCTAGTTATTGAACCTACTGTACATGACCAGCACCATCCTAGGTGCTGTAGGAGATAAGAAAAAACATATAATATGATGAACATTGTTGACTTCAGAAGGGGATATATTGCTGAGTTAGAGAGAAATTGAACAAAGAGCAAATAATTATGAGGCAATCTGAATGAAATGCCCTTTTAACTGGTCTCCTTGCAGCTTGTCTACTGCTCTCCAATCTATTCTTTGTGCCCAATAATTTTCCCAACACACAGTCTGGTCTTATATCTCCTCTACTCAAAAAAACCTTTAGCAATCTCTAATTGTCTCCCAGAGTAAAAACTCTTTGCTCCTGGTATTCAATTGCCTTCCCACCTATTTTCCCAGCATTATAGTTTATACCATTCTCCTTCACAAATTGTACATTACAGTCAAAACCGAATTACTCCTCTGGCTTTTCTTATCTCGTCCTCTCCCATCTCCATCCCTTTGTTTACACAATCCCTTATGCCTGTAATAGATTCTCTTTCTCCATCTTTATTTGACAAAACCTTTTCTACTCTTCAGTTTTTGCCTAGTCTCAGAAGTCTCAGCTGACTTATTTACCCTGAAATGAAAGTGAGCTCTTCCTCCTTAGTTTCTTAAAACAATGTTTCCCCTGCAATTCCCATTTGTTTTAATTGTTGTTTTGTATAATTGTTTTTTTCAGTTATGTCCAGTTCTTTTTGATCCCATTTGGGGCTTTATTGGCAAAGATAGTAGAATGGTTTGTCATTTCCTTCTCTACCTTATTTTACAGAGGAAGAAACAGAGGCAAACAGGAATGCCTGGCGCCATTCAGCTAATAATTGTTTAAGATCACATTTGAACTCAGAAAGATGAGCCTTCTGGATGCCAGGTCCAGCACTGCATCCCCTCGGTGCCCCTTGCTCTAATTTTGCTTTCCCTTTTATCATACTTATTTGGGCACATGACTTTCCCCCCATTTTAGAATCTCTTTAAGAGCAGTGTTTGTGTCAATATACATGTACGCTTATGTATATTCCTAGCAGTTAACACAATGCCTTGCAGTCTGTGAATAATAAACATTTATTAAATCAAAATGGATTATCTTCTACATTTTCTAAAGGACACTGACTGACTAATGCGATGTTCATCACTGAGTTATTTAGACTTCAAATGATAATGTAAACATTTACAAGTCTGGACAATCCACGAGTAATGTACTGTACTTTACAGACAACAGTTTGGTTGCTGAAAGGGGCAGAAAAAGAGCATTTGTATGATGACAATGAATCTTCAAGCTACTTGTTTATCATTTTCAAAAGTTCTGACTCAGAATGAGACCTTAAAGCTCTCTAGAGAAAAAGGGCTTTGGTCAAAAACCTCAAGCATAGATGCTAGATATAAGGAAGAATTCTCAACAGTAAGGGATATTAAGCATTTGGATGAGTATCTGAGGAAGGCTTTGCAATCTCTTGTTTTAGAAGTTTGAAAGATCAGGTAGATTTTCTTGGGTTCTAGAAAGCTGGCAGTGCGGATCGAAGGCAGATGACATGTCAAAGTCTTTTTCTCTGTCATTCTGCAACCCTAAATTCAACAACTGAAAGTGTCAAATCCTTGTCCTACAAACCAGTACTGGTACCCTCATTCTATTCCAAACCACAGGCCAGAATAAAAGACCTGTTTGCACTACTTCTCTATGATCCCAATTCCAGAAAAAATCAGAGAAAGAGCATGGAAAGGAAAGTTAGGATTCTTCATGTCTTCAAGACCTATTGTTTGATTCCTGTTAGCTTTTTATCATCTAGGCAGTTGTTAAACTGCTGAAGTAAATGGAACACTTGGGTGGTGATGAGACCTAAGGTAAGAACTTTTCAGATAGTAGAATGTGGCAGAAGATCATGGAGACCAAAGTTTCTGCAGGTCTTCTTCTGGCAGGATTCAAGGAGTAATGGACTGAAGGAAATAAAACAAAGTTTATTTGATTGGATGGTATATTATCTCTGTGTCATTTTAATTTTTAATATGCATACCTTCTTCGAAGATACAGAAGAAGTTACTTACTTTTTCCTTATTTGATAGATTAGAGATATGGAATCAGCTTCATTTTTTATCAGAGACTTCAACAAACAGAATCTTGTCTAGAGTAAGAAGGCCATATTGGAGAAAGGATTTGAAACAGATTTAGAATAACTGAAACTATTGGAGATGTTTAGACTGGAGAAGACTTGCAGGTAGAAGCGGTAGTAGTGGTGGAGGAAGGAGATTAAAAAATCTTTAAGTATTTGGATTTTCTCCTGGATAAAAAATTAAATTTGTTGCCCTTAGCCTCAGAGAGCAGAGCTTTGAATAATGGTTAGAAGTTGCAGCAGTATATTTAGGTTTCATGTAAGGAAAGGTTTTTAAGTAAAGCTATACAAAAGTATTCCTTAAAGGCAGGGGGCTCTTTCTCACTAGAAATCTTCAAGCAAAGGCTGTATGACCACTAGTTGGGGGTGTTTCATTATGCTCTCTCTTAGAAAGTGAGTAGCAGGTTTCATCATTAATCCTTTGGAATCACGGGGGGGTCATTACATTAATCAGAGTTCCTAATTCTTTCAAAATTGTCTTTGCAATATTGTTGTCATTATATAAATTACTCTACTGATTCTGTTCATTCTATCTGCATTAGGTCACATAAGTTGTCCCTGGTTTCTCTAAAAGCTCCTCCTTCATAATTTCTTAGAGAATGATAGTATTACATCATATTCATGTACCATAACTTGTTCAGATATTCCCTAATTTATGGGTAAGCCCTTTGAGTTTCCATTTCGTTTTTAGCTCATAAAAAACTATAACTATTTTCATATATACTTATTGAGAGTTTGTTTGCCTTAGGAACAATCCTTCTTTTAATTTACCCACCCTCTAATTCTCCCTTATTATACTTTGTCTTCTTTTCCTCTTATTTCCTCGTTGACTGAAATATATTTATTTTTTCTATTTTTAAAATTTTTCTTACCTTTTGTCTACAAATGCATCTTCTCCCCATGTTAGAATGTAAGTTATTTACCCTTGCTTAGTCTCTTATGACTCTTTGTTCCTGATTACCTTTTAAAATCTTCCTCTTGATTCCCATGTTTGCACTTCAAAATTTCTATGCAATTCTGGTTTTTTATCAGAAATGCTTGGAAATTCTTTTAAATTAAAGAGCCATTCCCTCCCCCCACCCCGGGATTATATTCAATTGTTTTCTAGGTAAGTTATTCTTGGTTGTAAGCCTGTGTCTTTTATCTTCTAGATTGTATTCAAAGTTCTCTGCTCCTTTAAAGTGGTGGCTGCTCCAATAAAATAGACAAAGTACTGGTCAATCTAATTTAAAAAAGGAAAGAAGAAAACCAAATTGACAGTATCCAAGATGAAAAGTGAGACCTGACCTCTAATGAAGAGGAAATTAAGGCAATAATTAAAAATTATTATGCCCAATTATATGGCAATAAGAATGGCAATCTAGGTGATATGGATGAATATTTACAAAAATATAAATTGCCTAGACTAACAGAGGAAGAAATAGACTATCTAAACAACCCCATATCAGAAAAAGAAATTGAACAAACCATCAAAGTACTCCCTAAGAAAAAATCCCCAGGTCCAGATGGATTCACAAATGAATTCTATCAAACGTTCAAAGAACAACTAATCCCAATATTATACAAACTATTTGAAAGAATAAGGAAAGAAGGAGTTCTACCAAATTCCTTTTATGACACAAAAATGGTACTGATTCCAAAGCCATGCAGGTCAAAAACAGAGAAAGAAAACTATAGACCAATCTCCTTACTGAATATAGATGCAAAAATCTTAAATAGGATACTAGCAAAAGGACTTGAGCAAGTTATCAGGAGGGTTATTCACTATGACCAGGTAGGATTCATACCAGGAATGCAAGGATGGTTCAATATTAGGAAATCCATCCACATAATTGACCATATTAACAAGCAAACCAACAAAAATCACATGATTATTTCAGTAGATGCAGAAAAAGCCTTTGACAAAATGCAATACTCATTCCTATTGAAAACACTAGAAAGTATAGGAATAGAAGGGCCTTTCCTAAAAATAACAAACAGCATTTATCTAAAACCATCAGCTAATATCATCTGCAATGAGAATAAACTAGAAGCCTTCACAATAAGATCAGGAGTGAAACAAGGATGCCCATTATAAACGTTATTATTTAACACTGTACTAAAACACTAGCTGTAGAAACTAGAGAAGAAAAAGAAATTGAAGGTATTAAAATAGGCAATGAGGAGACCAAGCTACCACTATTGGCAGATGATATGATGGTCTACTTAAAGAACCCCATAGAATCAACCAAAAAGCTAGTCGAAATAATCACCAACTTAAGCAAGGTTGCAGGACACAAAATAAACCCACATAAGTCATCAGCATTTCTATATATCTCCAACACATCTCAGCAGCAAGAATTAGAAAGAGAAATTCCATTTAAAATCACCTTAGACAATATAAAATACTTAAGAATCTATCTGCCAAGACAAACAAAGGAATTATATCAACATAACTACAAAACACTGTCCACACAATTAAAACTAGATCTAAACAATTGGAAAAAGATCACTGCTCATGGGTAGGACAAGCTAACATAATAAAAATGACAATCCTACCCAAATTAATTTACTTATTTAGTGCCATACCTATTGAAGCACCAAAAAACTTTTTTTTAACTGAATTAGAAAAAAAAACATAACAAAGTTCATTTGGAAGAACAAAAGATCAAGGATATCCAGGGAAATCATGAAAAAAAATGCAAAGGAAGGAGGCCTTGCAGTCCCAGATCTCAAACTATACTATAAAGCAGAGGTCATCAAAACAATTTGTTACTGGCTAAAAGACAGAAAGGAGGATCAGTGGAATAGATTTTGGGTAAGTGACCTCAGCAAGACAATCTATGATGAGCCCAAAGATCCCAGCTTTTGTGACCAAAACCCACTATTTGATAAAAACTGCTGGGAAAATTGTAAGACAGATCAACATCTCACACCCTACACCAAGATAAACTCAGAATGGATGGGAATTACATGAATATAAAGAAGGAAACTATAAATAAATTAGGTGAACACAGAATAGTATATATGTCAGATCTTTGGGAAAGGAAAGACTTTAAAAACCAAGCAAGAGATAGAAAAAAATCACAAAATATAAAATCAATAATTTTGATTACATCAAATTAAAAATTTTTTTGTAAAAACAAAACCAATGCAACCAAAATTAGAAAGGAAGCAACAAATTGGAAAACAATCTTCATAACAAAAACCTCTGACAAAGGTCTAATTTCTCAAATTTACAAAGAGCTAAACCAGTTGTACAAAAAATCAAGCCATTCTCCAATTAATAAATGGGCAAGGGACATGAACAGGCAATTTTCAACCAAAGAAATCAAAACTATTAATAAGCACATGAAAAAGTGTTCTAAATCTCTTACAACCAGAGAAATGAAAATCAAAACAACTCTGAGGTATCACCTCACACCTTGGCTAATATGACAGCAAAAGAAAGTAATGAATGCTTGTAAAGATTAAAATTTAGGAATATGGGGAGACTGAAACCCATAGTTTCTCTCTGCAAGGAGCATTATATTTTTTAGAGGTTTATTAAAGATTAAGGATTAAAGAATATACAAGTAAGAAACATGTGCCTAGGCCAGAGGCCTAGACAAAATAACTTCACATCATGGAAGAGACGCCTCTGCTCCAAAACGGAAGTCCAAAAAAAAAAGCCAAAAACCTTTGCCACCAGCTTAAATCCTTCCTCAATCTCGGCCACAGTATTATGCAGTATTATGGAGCCATAGTCAGAATAACTCAAGATTTAGCAGTTTCTACATTAAAAGATTAGAGGGCCTGGAATAAGATGTTCCAGAGGGCATAGGAATCAGGACTTCAACCAAATATCATTTAACCAGCAAAACTGAGAATAATCCTTAAGGGAAAAAATTAATATTCAATAAAATAGAGGACATTCAAATATACCTAATGAAATAACCAAAGCTGAATGGAAAATTAGACTCAAGAGAAGCATAAAAAGGTAAAAAGGAAAGATAAATAAAAAAAAAGCATTCAGTAAGATCAAACTGTTTACATACTTACATGATTCTTGTAATTCCCAAGACCTTTATCATTATTAGGATGGTTAGAAAGAGGATACATAGTTGGAGTCACAACAAGGATGTGAGTTGAATATGATGAGATGGTATATATATATATATATATGTATATATATATATATATTGAGAGAGAGATGAAAAAGGAATTCATTGGGAGGAGAGGGAAGGAAGGAATAAAATGGGATAAATTACTACACATAAAAGGCATGAAAGAGCTTTTACAGTGGTGGGGAAGATAGGAGAGGTGAGAAGTGGAATACAGACAGAATCTGTGGGAAGAGTGGAATCATGGGGTGGAAAATACAAATGGAGAGGCACACATGTAGGAAACATTGATGCAAAGAAACATATAGCCAGGACACATGCATTCATGCCTCCAACCCTGCAGAGCCATCTATGTTGTCTAGTGATGTCATTACATTATTATTGATAGTTCTGCTTACCATTAGTTTCATGGTCTCCATTAGACTTAGATTCATCTTCTTTGCTGGATGTTTTTCAATCAGATATAGTCTCTACTGGTTATTACTCTGTTGTAATCTCTACTGGATGCTAATTCAGTGTGATATCATCCATTGCCTCTATCTTCTTGCTCATCTTGGTTATTTCTTTCTTGAAGAAGAGTGAGTATTGCTATACTTTCTTAGGTTAGAGCCCACAGATTTTCCCCAGCTTTTTGAGAGGAAGCAGAAAATCCTTGCTCTAGGATTAGCAAAAGACCTCACTTGTCTTGTTTCCTCAGGGATTTGGCTATTCAGATCACCCTGTTGGAAGATTCACAGCCCCAGTGCCAACCTCTTTAGGACAACAAATAATATCTTCCCAACTAGAATATTGTAGCATTTTGCTTCTCTGGAAATGGCCCCTCTTCTGAGAATCATCAAGTTTGGAGAGTCTCTGACTCCATGTGGGTAGGTCTTTTATTCCCATAGGTGACCAGGAATCTGCATCAAAGGAGGCAGAGATGATCAAGCCCAATGGAAAGCTTCATTATTTATTGGGAGAGAAAAAAGGGGAACTCTGGTGCTCCCAGAGCAAGGCAAAAGGACCTTACAGAACTCACTTTCAAATCATGAAGACAACATTAAAAATTCTATCTATCTATCTATCTATCTATCTATCTATCTATCTATCTATCTATCTATCATCTGTCTGTCTGTCTGTCTGTCAGAATAGACAGAAAGTAATCTCTGAGGGAAGACAGATGTAGGGGATAGAGGGAAAGGAATCAGGAAATCTTCCTTCAGAAAATGGGATTTGAACTGAGTTTGGAAGCAAACCAAGAAAGAAGAGGGATAGATAGGCATTTTAAAGGCATGACATCCAGAGACTGGGTACTATTTCTGAGAAACAGCAAATAAGCCAGTGTAATGAGATCTCAGAATTTATTATCATTGTTGTCATCATCATCACAATAACAATAATATTAACAAAGTAGAATCCTAATAATAATGTTTAGGATTTATATGATACTTTACAGTTTGTAAAGTGCTTTAGTAAATATATGTGGAGAGGAGTATATGAAGACTAGTATAGTAAGATAGGAAGAGGATAGATTATGGAGGCTTTAAATGACGATCAGATCTATGTCTGATCCTAGAGTTAATAGAAAGCCACATGGTCAGACCTGGGCGTAATATGGTGGTGGCTTCCATAGTAATAAGAAATTAAGGAAGAAGAGAAGTCTTTTTTTTAAGGTAATAAATTTAATTATGTGAAAAAATGCTGTAAATGATTACTAATTAGAGAAATGCAAACCAAAACAACTCTGAAATTTCATCTATATATAAAAACTTTCAGATTGGCTAAGGCGATAAAAGGCAAAATGGAACTGAAAAATTGGGGGGGCCTCAAACCTCAGAGTCCACAGCAATTTGCTGGAAGAGCAGTCCAACATTGGATATGTTTCTATGTGGTTTATCTAAGCATCAGTCTTCTTTAATTTTCCCTCCCAAGTTAGAGTGAGGTCTCTGACAGAACTATAGGACTGGTGACTAGAAAACATGACTACAAAAATAAAACTAAGCCTGAAGCTTAACGACTACTAGGGAGTAGCTTTGCTCAGTTTTCCAAAGTGCTCAGAGTCTAGACCAAATTATGGAAATGAAAGTATTTTTATAAAATAATTTCTTACAGGGGGGAAAATGAGGAAGCATTTTTTCCTCCTCTTTTCAAGATCCTCCCCCCGCCTTAGGCAGATGTCTGAATGAATTGGGATTTCTGTTCCTTTTCTCTAAAATAAAAACATTTGAGTTTCGAACTGAAAGAGCATGGCAGAATACACTTTGGCAGTGAGGAAAATAGAACCCTAGCTATAATATAATTATAAAATATAATTCATAATTTATAAATATAATTCATACTAATAAAAAACTATAATTTAGAAGCTTGATGTAAGGAAAAGCTCTATAATCTCATGCCAAAGGGAGCCATGTTCCCAATAGCAAAGATAAAAATTGACTCTCATTGGTAAAACTCTGAAAAATCTTTAAGGCAAGGGCAGCTGAATGATTTAGTGGATTGAGAGAAAGGCCCAGATATGAGAGATTTGGGGTTTGAATCTTGCATCAGATACTTACCAGCTTGGTGACTGGGTAAATCCCTCAACCCCCATTGCTTAGCCTTTATTGCTCTTTTGCCTTGGAACCTTGGCACAATATTAAATCTAAAATGGAAGGTAAGTTTTTGTTTTTTCTTTTAAGTCTTGAAGTCTTTAGCCAGCATAATGGGTATAGACTAGTCAATGGTGGTCCAAACCTTTGAAGCATGTGGAGCTATTTTCTGTTTGTGGTTCACTACAACTCATCCAATCTGTTCTCTACAAGGGACTTCAGGGAGTTGTTTTCTGTGATTGATGGTTTTATATTGCTTTCTGATCAAATCTTTTATTGGCTGTAAAGTCAAAAGAAATGATGTCCCAAGAATTAGACATTTTGAACTTGATGTCCTGCAAGGATCTCATTTAGCATCATGTCTGAAACAGACCTCATTTCCCCCTTAATCCTTGCCCCTTTTCTGACTTACCTATTACTGTTGATAACACAATCATCTTTCCAATCACCCAGGTTTGCATCCTGAGTTGACTTTGCTTCACATTTCAAGGGAAAAGATTCAGACTCTATGCCGAAAGTTCCCTTTTCTTCTCCACACTTCAACTCAGCTCATTCACCTTCTCCCAGGATCTCTTTCATTCTCATCTCATTGCAAGAACTTGCTCTCCTTGCCAAGGCAAATTCTTCTCCATTCATAGGTTATCATCTTCCATTCTGTCTTCTCCAGCTGACTATTGTCTCTATCTTCCCAATTCTCACCACTCTTTACTATTTCTTCATTTATTGGCTGCTTTCCTACTGCCTGTAATCACTCCCATAACTCCCCCTTCCTTAACAATCCCTCACTTGATATCATTCTATGCCTTTCCTCCCCTTTGCAGCTAAATTGCTTAAATACCAACTGTGATCCAAGCCTCCACTTCTTCTCCTGTCACTTTCAATGGCTTTTTCCTCAATGCTCCCCTCTTGATCCTTCTGTATCCTTTAACACCAAATCATCCTCTTCTTTGTGGTATTCTTTTCTACCTCTGTTTTGGTAACCCTGCTTTTTCCTGTGATGTTCTCTTCCTACCTGGATGACTGCTCCTCAGTCTTCTTTTCTGGATCTTTTTTCTTTTTTTAAATCCTTACCTTCCATCTTAGAATCAACACTGTATATTGATTCCAAGGCAGAAGAGAGGTAAGGGCTAGGCAATGGTGGTCAAATGACTTATCCAGGGCCACACACTTAAGAAATATCTGAGGCTAGAGGTGAAACCATTCCCACATCTCTAGGTTTGGTTCTCAATCCACTGAGCCTCCTAGCTGGCCCCCCTCTTTACTGGATTTTTGTGCAGATCATACCTGATTACTCTATGTGTTCCCCAAGGCTCTTTTCTGGACATTTTTCTCATTTCCCTCTGTACTATTTTTGCTTGATGATTCCATTTGCACCCAATCTCTATTTAAATTATTCTCAAACCTATCTATCCAGGCTTTATTTACCCTGATCTTCAGCTTCCCATGGTCAAATTTTTTTGTATGTATCAAAATCTATGCCCCAATATTATCTTAGTCAAAAAGTAAGAGTTCTTGTCTTTTCCCCAAAGTTCTCATTTCTTCCTAACTTCCTTAATACTGTCAAGGATACAACCCATTCTCCTAGCTAACCAGATTCACAACTTTCTTGTCAACCAAAGCACCTAGGTGGCACAGGGGATAAGAGTTCTGAACCTGTAATCAGGAAGACCTGAATTTAAATCCAGTCTTGGACATTTACTAACTGTGTGATCTTAGGCAAGTCATTTAACTGAAGTTTGCCTCAGTTTTCTCAACTGTAAAATGGGAATAATAATAGCACCTACATCTCAAGGTTGTAGGAGGCTCAAGTGTAATAACATATAATAGTGTAAAACTCTTAGCACTGTAGCTAGTACATAGTAAGTGCTGTATAAACATTATCCTTATTATTACCCTTAACTTCTCACTCTCACCTTCCCCATATCAAAATTATTGCCAATTCCACTCAGTTCTAACTCCCCAATATTTCCCATAGAATCACCTTTCTCTCCTCTGAAAATGCCATCATGCTGGTATGTTCCTTCATCACCTTGTGCTTGGATTAATACAGTAATCCTTCAAGTATCTCTCAACACCAAGCCATCCCAGATCATTTATGCATTTTACAATTATTTTGATTGTGACTTCTATTATTCTCTTCAGATTTTGTTATTCTATACAGAAATATTATTGAGATTTGGGATTTTATTTTGTACTTCTATATATTTCTGGGATTTGTAAGCATATTATCATGTCATCATATAAGGGTAGTTTTGTCTCCTCTTGGACTATCTTTATGTCTTTAATTTCTTTCTCTTATCTTATTGTTGTTGCTAACACTTCTAGAACAACATAAGTAAAAGAAGGGAAAAGGATATCCTTGTTTTGTTCCTCTCTTTATTGGGAAAGTTTCTTATGTTCCTCTTTTCTGGATTTTTAAAGACTATATTAGATAATTCTGTTCAGAATGACTTAGACAAACTTTACCCTGGAAATCCATTGAATTGATGGAATCATGTGTTTCTCCATAACTTCTAGCTCTTCTCTTATGGGTGGGCAATATAAAAATTCCCTACTTTTATATTTTATAGTCTCCTGTTGTATGTGTATATGGTCAAGATAATATATATATATATATGTATATATATATATATATAACATTCTTTTGTACCCCTCCTGCAAAGGAGTACTAGTGATTTTTCTGGACCTATAAATCAACAGTGTTTTCTCAGAATTTTTGCTTCCTCTTTTTATTGGCAGTAAAGGAAGCTGGTACTATGAGTTGAATTAGATAATCCTTCATATCTCTTAGCCCCAGACATACCAAGAAAGGGGAAAAAGGCTTATCATATCTTTTGTTCAGCATTTCCCAAGTTAATAGGTTCTCAGAATTCTTTTTGAACATAAAATATACTGATGGAACCTCAAAATATAACAGGAAGATAAATAAAATTTTAAAAAGTTAATTTTGCTTTCATGCTCATCTAAATGCTATGTGTAATAAACATTTTAAAACTATAAAATTTATATTTAATTTTTATTGGGGGAAAACATCTAGAGCATTGGCATTAGTTTTCTGCACTTATATAACCTTTATTCTTTCTCATGCAGAACATCAGAGTTCTTTAGAATACAGTTTGGAAAGTACTGCCGTGGTTAAAGTTTACTAATTGTAGCCATTTCCTTTCAGGATTTAAATAAGCTTTTGCCTGTTGACTAACCACAAAGAATGAGTCATCAAAGAAATATATTTCATCACCTGAATAGCTCCACGGTACATTCCAGTCATATGATACTAAGCACCTTGAAATTACAAGATAAGGGGAACCACAAAATTGGGGGAAATTCTTAAGCTACTAGATGCACTAACATGCATTTAAGACATAGCTACTCAATGGTCAAAATAGAATTTATTCTTATTTGTGAGATGATTAAAATTTTAAATATCTATAAGCAATTTGTTTATTTGCTAGAGAGTCTCTCATAATACCAATGGCAAGATGGAAGACCAACTAACTGGGAAATGTTGAATTTTTCTATAACTGTATCAACTGCTGAAGGTTCTATATTAAGACAAGATGGAGGGGAGGAGAGTGTATGAACCATACCAGGGCAATCAATTAAACACCAAAATAGAAATCCTGAAAACCAAAAAAGAAATCAACAAAAGCAAAAGCAAAATACACTCCCTACCCCCTACTCCTACCCCACTGATTGAGTTAATCTAGCTAAGCTGCTTTTTTTGGGGGGGGGGGGAGGGAATAACATCAAATAAATTATTAATTATTATTATTACAATTAAATCATCATTAATTTGATGATTAATAAACAATAATTTAATTTGATTCAAAATGAGGAAATCCAAACTACCTCTTTCAAAAATGAAAAAGGGAAGTCCCCAACAAATTTAAAAAAATATATTATTTGAAACTGATTTGCCCAACAGTAAAACTGACAGCTTAAGGGAAACAAAAGCACATTTATGAAAATATAAGATACTCCGGATAACACAAAACTTCTTTACTTCGGGCTTCTTTGAAGGTCTCAAACGCTCTTCCACTGGCCAGTCTTCTGTATTCAAGGCAGAGGAGCTTGCTAGAAAGTAATCGACCAATCCATAAACATTGATTAAGTAACTGCTATGTGCCTGGCACTATGTAAGGCTCTAAGAAAGAGTTATTATCAGGACAGCGAGGCAGCTCAGGGGATAGAGTACTGGACCTGGGTTCAAATATGACCTCAAACTATTCTTAGGTGTATGACCCTGGGCAAGACACTTGACCCTAGTTACCCAGCCCTTACCACTCTTCTACCTTGCACCAGTACTTGCTTTGATTTAAGACAGAGGATAGGAGCTTAAAAAACAAACAAACAAACAAAAAAAAACCCGTCTTATTACTTTTTAACATAAATAGCATTTCCCTTTAAGCCAGAGAACTCATTAGACTACATAATTCTGATTGTAATAGACCAAACTAATGTTTATTCATTCACTCTGAAGCTACTTGTCCAATCAGCATGGAGTTCACAACAATGGCGCTGAGGTTGACTGTCATCCAGAAGAGCCAACCTAGACCACTCACTAGCATCGAATGCAAAAGCAAAGCCCCATCCCCTGCTTTTCCTTCTTAAACCAGAGGCGGCAGCAGAAAGCAACAGAAGTTTTCCTTCTCTCTCCACCACAAAGCACACTTGACAAATGAAATCAATTCTCTTCCCTCCTCCCTGCCCCCCCTCCCCCCAATCAAAAATTGCTCAACGGGAGCCTAAGGTCCACTAACTGCTTCTCGCGTTCACAGCTCCCACGGCGCTCTCCGTGCCTTCCATTTCACTCAGGCTTCTGTGTCTTCAAAGTTTTAAATGAGAGTTACTATTTATCACTTAAAAAAAATGAAAAAAATCCCCCAAATTTCCACTGTGAAATTGAGAGTCTTTTTTTAAACCATTCCTCAATCTTCAACTATTTGTGTCATTTCTCACCTTTTCAGTTTTAGCCTTTTTAGTCATAAAACGTCTATATGTAGATTATTTAGATGCCGTGATTCCCTTTGAGTCTGTGAGACTGCCTGTTTCTTTTATCTTTGAGAAACTGCTTTTTTGGCACTTATGTTCCTATCATTTCAAATAACTAAAATTCTTTTTCTGTTTTTTTTTTTAAAGCATAAAACCTTTCCCAGAGGATTTCAGTCAATATTTATGGAACAGCTTACTTTCTGCCCGAAAGTTGCTCAAATCCAATCTGAAAGCTTTTAATAATATAATAATAATTCCTTTATTAGCAGTTTTTATGAAAACAAAGTTCCTATCCTACTACTTTTAGGTATCAAATGCATAACAGCAGCATTATCCATTATCCCATATCCTTTTACAACTAACACAAATCTTTTTCTTTACAAAGAAGTATTTTATCTTCCCTTCTTTTTTTTTTTTAATCACATCTTCTCTCTATAAAAGGGTCCGAAAGAGACCGTATACCTTATAGAGGAGTCAAATTTATGGCTACAAGTTTTGCAGGGACCAAATTAAAATAGAACTTGTGGGCAGCTAGGTGGCTTAATGGATAGAGAGCCAGACTTGGAAGCAGAAAGTCCTAAATTCAAATTTAACCTCAGTTCCTAGCTGTGTGACCCTAGACAAGTCACTTAGCCACAATAACCTAGGCTTTGGAACTAATAACAGCAGATGATGAGAGAGAGAGAGAGAGAGAGAGAGAGAGAGAGAGAGAGAGAGAGAGAGAGAGAGAGAGAGAGAGAGAGAGAGAGAGAGAGAGATCTCTACAACATCTCAACTTTTCCTATCCTGATATCAATAGTGGTTTGGCATAAGAAAATAAATGGGAATTTTGGGGAAGTTTTACAGAAGTCGAGGACAACATGTGAAGGCCAGCAGACACAGAAAAAGTTTAGAAACTCAGAAATGTAGAACATATATGTATACTATCATAATAACAACCTTTTTATCTTTCAATGACACAAATATACATGATTTCTTTTTTTAAGTTAAAATAAGTAAAAAGTTAGTTTATGAGAAGAACAAGAAATCCAGCAGATGACATATAAGAGCAACAAATATAGATATTTTTAAAATTTAGTAAATAAATACACAAAATATATGTACTGTTATGTGTTTTTAGTACATTCAGTACTATTTTCCTAAAATTTGTTTAATTTAAAATTTTTTTCATATTTGTTTTGTATTTTATATTTATAAATGTTTTTTGAAGTTTACTGTTTTTAAAAGATGTTTGAGGGCATGGAAGATATTTTTTAGGTTTTCTACTTGTGTGATCATGGGCAAATTATTTAATGTCTCCAAGCCTCAGGCAGCTCTTGAAGACTAAATAAAATCTGCATTGGCAAAATCTGTAATCTGCATTGGCAGAGAAAGTTTCTATGTGGATGAAATGAAATACTCTTGATATAATAAAGTCTTTTCTGGATCTTTCAATATCATCCTGTATTTTGGTTGGTTTTAATATATTTATGATTAATTATGCAAAATGCCTTCCTAATCATAGCCATCCTTGTGTTTCTGATATAAATACAATTTGGTTAAACTGAATAATTTTTGGACATATTGTTGAAATTGCTCTTTTAGGGGAAAATAGTATTTAATAGCAATGATATAACATGGAATTATGGAGAGAATGGTAGAATAATGGAGTCAAGAGACCTACATTTAATTTCTGCCCGATACCTCCCACCCCCAAAGCAGGTCATTTATCTTTTACTATAAATATTATCCCCAGGTAAATCCCTAATACTATATGTTCCTGAATATTTGCTAATCTGTTTTAGTAATTTCTTCACTGGGAGCTCCCTATACTTATGAAATCGCAGTTCTGCTTAAAAAAAAAAGGACAGTGAGGTGACTCAGGGAAAGAGAGTCAGACTTACCAACAAGAGATCCTGGGTTTAAATCCAGCCTCAGATACTACCTAGCAGTATGACCCTGGCTAAGACATTTAACCCCCCATTCTTCTCGCTATTTTGCCTTGGATACTTAGTATAGTTTCAAAGACAGAAGGCAAGAGTTAAAAAGAAAAAAGAATTAACAGGATTTTTCTAACCCACCTGTTTTAATTCCATGGATGATGATGTGGTTTCTTATGCATATAAGGGAATATCATTAAAAGGTTTTTCTAGTTGATAAAGATCCAGAAAACTGATGAATGACAGTACTATGAAGAGTCAGAATCAATTCATTGTCAATAGTTTCAATTTATTTTCTTTTTCTTTTCTTTTTCATTTATTTTCTAAAGACTATTTAACATATACATTTGACCATCCAAACACTTTGGAAACAAACAAAAAAATATTTCACATGTAGTATTGCACATACAAGCAGTGATCCTAGCAGGCCAGCTGAAGAAATTGATTTTTCTCAGCTTTAAACAATCAGTTTTTGTTTCCTATCAGTTTAGAAATAGACATATCACATATTGCACATTTTCAGCATAGTTATCTGTTTTAAACAGACTCCGTTCTTCTCTCCTATTCCTTATCCCTGCATGATATTATAAATATGAGACTAGTTATCAAAAGCAAAGGATTGTGGGGATTTTTTTCAGCATAATTGAATAATGAGATCTTATAGATTTTAATATTTGATTAAAGAAAAATCCATCCATGTTTAACAAAAACATAGAAATTAGAGATCAAAATGTCCCTATGGTCCAATTTGTCTCCTTAGTCAAATGACACACTTTGAGAGATAGAAACTGAGACAGAGACAGATATACAGAAAAAGAGAGACAGTGAGAGATACAGAGATAAATCATCTTAAAGTTAACATCTTATTTATCAATAAAAAAAATTTAAATGAATGCATATGGGGAGTCAGGTGTGAAATGTACTTGAACCCAATGTCTTTGTCATGAGATGCATTGGGAGTGGGGGTGGAGAAGGTGACAACTGCTATGTCTCTAGATATTTACATTCAGTCTGTTTTCACATAGAAACCAAACTCCTTCATTTTGTGCAACTTTACTAAGTGGTCAGCAAATAAATAATTATGAATTCAGTCTCTGTCTTGTTTTTGAATATTATAGTTAACAAAGGCACTATTTAAACATAAAGTGCATAGAATCATAGATTTAAAGGGACCGTAGAGGTCTCTGAGTCCAATTCCCTCATTTTACAGATAAGAAAACTGAGGGTGAGAAAGGAGGTGTCTTGCCCAAGGTCACCAAGCTATTCAATGTCTGAGATGGAACATGAATTCAGGTCTTCTGATGATGCCCACCCTCCATCTTCTGCTCCACCAAACTGCAACTGGAATGTTAAGAAAAGGTTACTCAAGGGTGGTTAGGTTGCTTAGTGAGTAGAGAGACAGTTCTGGAGATAGGAAGTCCTGGGTTCAAATCTGTTCTCAGCCAGACATTTCCTAGCTGTGTGACCCTGGGCAAGTCATTTAACCCCAATTATCTAGCCCTTACTACTCTTCTGTCTCAAAATCAATACCTAGTACCAATTCTGAGATAGAAAGTAAGGGTTTATTAAAAATATATATATATTCTTCCTCCTTAGGAGTGCTGCTTAATCAGTATCACCATGAGGTTTTCTGGCTCACAGAAATATTAGTTCTTCCACAGGGTTCTTCAAGGTACTCTATTTCTTTCTTGGGGAATAATTGATGCTCAGTACTTAAGAGAAACATGTAAGCTCTTTGAAAGGCAGCCTCCATCATGCTTCCTCCTGCTCTAGAACACTAATGAAGGAAAAGCCCAAAGAATACTTTTCAGGTCATGACTTTGTTGTTGGCTTTTTCTTCCTGAAGTTTCTAAGATTTAATAGTCAAGGCTTGTAGTCTTTTAAGTGTTTCTTCACAGGGGCACTAGAAGGAGAGAAAACAAGTGGATTTAATTTGTTTTTCAAAGAGCTGGGCATATGATGACAGTGTCCTTATTTTATCTCCTCCAGAGCTAGGACCACTTCAAAAAGAGTCACCACCTAGTTCTTCTCTATATCCGTTGTTAACACCTCCAAATCCAGGAAGCTTCCATTATTCATCATGTCCCTTTTGAAAATTGCTTCCTGAACCAGTTCAAAACTTTCTACCACCATTACAGAAACGTCCCAAACCAAAATTTCTTCATCTTCTTCTCTTAGAACTATGACCGTGAACTGGATTCATCCTAATGCTGTAGGAGATTCTTACAGCTGCCTGAGAAACCATTTGCCTTATTAGTTTTCTCTAGTCTAGGGTGGCTGCTAAAAATCTAGATGTTCTGTGGCACTATAGTCCAGGAATCCAGGTGTTTATACATCCAGGGTGTTTGCGTACATTTATTAGAGTAGGTACAATTTCCCCTTAAGCATTTGGGTGGCACTTGAGCTTTCTAGCAAGCTGATGCTCAAGTTGTTGAGGTTTTTTCATTTTTTTTTCTATTCTCCTTCTTCCTTAATTTGCTCTGTTTTGTTCAGCAGCTTCTTGCTCATATAGATTTGTGGTTATCATCCTCTGGTTTTTGACCTGATGGTGAGATACGTACATATCTTGGAATGAGTCATCTCTACCTATATGCTGCAGGAGACATTTCAGCTTAAGCAGCTGGGCTTTTCTCATCAAGCATCGTAGTGTGCTCAGGGGCATCTACCAATAACAGGGAATCTTGGTAAAGGCTGGTCTCTCTGGAGCTTTTAGAATGACTCAGGAGATTTCCTAGGTCTCTTACCAATGGAGAAGGGAATGGAAGTCTTTAAGGAGAAATTCATACATGGAATAAGCAAATCCACTGAGAGACTGAATTCCCTGAGTTTCAGGCAAGTCCATGAGCATGAGTTGTCAGTGTTTGGTGGGTTTGCTACAGATCCAGTGGAGATCCTCCTGGCAGTTGGCACTGCTGACCTCAGTATTTCTCAAGTATGCACAATTCCCATTTCCTGTGAGGTTGAACCTATAATGGATGAAAGAAACCCAGAATTAATGTCATCAGGAAAGAGAACTTTATAACAAGAGACATTTCAAAATCAAACCACAGCAATCTAAGTAGCCAGGCCATTGCAGAGAAAGAGGGGAATCTTTATTTATACCTTTGGGGCAGCTAGATGGTGTGGTGGATAGATTGCGGGACCCGGTGTCAGAAAGTCTTGAACTAAAATCCAGCTTTAGACACTTACTAACTGTGTAGTCCTAGGGAAGTCACTTAAACCCTGTCTGCCTGGGCTTTCTTCAACTGTAAAATGGGGATAATAACAGCATCGACCTCCTAAGGTTGACATGAGACTGGATGAAATAATATCCAGGAAGAGTACTTAGCATAATCCCTGTCCCATAGTAGGTGCCATATAAAGTCTTATTCCCTTCCCATAACTTGAAGAAAAAGATATAGAAATAGAAATTTGAGGTGCTGAGTTAGTTTATCTGGTATAACAGAAATTGTAATTTCTCGTCGCCCAAACTAATATGCATTCTATGATGAGCTTTTGAAATATCTCTAAAAATGTCAGATTTCTCTTTGCAAGAGAAACAATTTCTAATCAACCCATCTTCCCAGTCACTGTCACCAGACACTTAGTTTGGAAACCTTGGAATCATCCTTAGCTCCTCTTTCTGCCTCCCCATCCTGTGGATACAACCAGTGGTCAAGTTTTGTTGCTGACGCCTCTCCAACAGCTCTCATATCTTTGGTCCTCTCCACCTATACAACTTGGGCTCTGTTTAAAGTCCTTTCCAATTCTAGTCAGGCCAATTGCAATTGCCATTTAATTGACCTCCCTTCCTTAAGTCTCTCCCACTCAAGTCTATCCTTGAAACAACTACCAATGTGATAACTAAAGCACAATCGAATTATGCTGTTACTCTGCTTAAAAATCAATATGTTGGGGGCAGCTGGGTAGCTTAGTGGATTGAGAGCCAGGCCTAGAGATGGGAGGTCCTGGGTTCAAATCTGTCCTCAGACACTTTCCAGCTGTGTGACCCTGGGCAAGTCACTTGACCCCATTGCCTAGCCCTTACCACTCTTCTGCCTTGGAACCAATACACAGTATTGATTCCAAGATGGAAGGTAAGGGTTTAAAAAAAATCAATATGTTGGGATTTAGAGCAGCTAGGTGGCTCAGTGCATAGAGAGTCAGGCTTAGAGATCTGAGGTCCTAGGTTCAATTATGGCCTCAGACACTTCCTAGTTAACAATGCCAATTGTCTGGATCTCACCACTCCTCTGCCTTGGAGCCAATATTTAGTATCAATTCTAAGACAGAAGGTGAAGGTTGTTTAAAAATAATTCAGTAGCTTCTGGAATCAAATATAAGCTCTACTGCCTGAAGGCTGGAGTCCCTGATACGGGGTTCTAGGGGCAAGGTATCTGGCCCGGAGACAGGAAGACTCATCTTCTTCAGTTCATATGTGACCTCAGACCCTCACTTCTTTCTGTTCCTCAGACACAGCATTTCATCTCCTATTTCTATCCTTTTCTGTAGTCTGTTTCCCTCATCTCTGAAATGTGTGCACTAAATAATGCTTAGTGGAGAAGAGAGAGAGGGGACAGTGAGCAGTTCTAATAACTTGGGTAAGCAGGAAAAGCCTTGTGTAGGAGCCGACATTCATACTGATCCTTGCAGACTGATAGGGGTTCCAAGAAGGGAAAGAGAACCATTCTCAGCAAAAGGGAAGCCCAATGCAAAGACTCAGAAGGAGAAGGTGGAAAAATGCCTTGCCTTCCGTGAGCCTTCATTTTCTCATCTATGAAACAATGCAGTAAAAGTACCTGATATCTAAGGCTTCCTTTCAGCTCTAAAAATTTATATTATAACTCAGTGGAATTGCGCATTGGCTATGGGAAGGGTGGGGGGAGAGGAGGGAGGGAAAGAATATGATTCTTGTAACCAAGGAATAATGTTCTAAATTGACTAAGTAAAATAAAAAATAATTAAAAAATGACAAGAATTTATATTAAAAGATCTTAGATCTAGTGCTAGTAGAGACCACAGAGGATACTTGGTCCAATCCTATCCTTTCACAAATGGCTCTATAAAGTAGGGAGACAGTTAAGTATATGTACATGGAATGGATAGCCTCAATCATTTATTAAAAATGAAAATCTCATTCAGAATAATACTTTGGAAAAGGAAAAGGAACTATTCCCCACTCATTCCTCTGAGCTTCAGCAATTGAGAGAATGAATTTCCATCTCCAAACTCACCAGCCACTGAATTCTTTGTCATTTGTCCATCGCCATTCTTGGTTTGTTTCATTTCTCAGGCCAATCCAGTGCTCAACACTCCCCGCATATCGTTGGAGAAAAATCTTGAAGGAAACACACGGGAAGCCACTGTCATATATTTCCTCTTCCATGTAAGTGTGGAGTTGAGAAGTTGATTGATTTCATATGAAATCCTCCCCCCCAAAGGCTAGAATGAGCTTTTTGATGTATATGCTATGAACATCAGACCAGTACCTTTTGCAATCATGATGATGACAAAGGGCAGTTAATTCTTATTTGGGATCCATATTATTGAGCTATTTACTGTAATGAGGATCATGAAAGTCAAGCAGAATTTGAAGATATTTACTGCCTGATCAATGCCCATTGAACCCTATTGTATTTGACTAACTCTTCCTAACCTGAGGACACAGCAAATACCTAGAAATTCGGGACATGAAGCCATAGGGAAAATTATGAAGCAAAGTTTGCCTTTGATGAGTCCATTTTTCCCATTCCAGCTTCTTCCCTGATATTTTTTAGAACCCTTACCTCCTGTCTTAGAATCAATACTGGGTATCAGTTCCCAGGTAGAAGATCAGCAAGGGCTAGACAATTAGGTTAAGTGACTTGCCCAGGGTCACAGAGCTAGGATGTGTCAGAGGTCAGATTTGAATCCAGAACCTCCTTATCTGCAGTCCTTGTTCTCTCTCCACTGAGCCACCCACTCCTTTATTTCAATTAACATTTATTAAGCATCTACTATGTGCTGAGTATCATGATAATACCCTGGATTACAAAGAAAGGCAAAAACAAAACAATAATAACATAACAATAATAAAATAATAAATAATAAAATTAAAATAGTCATTGCTTTCAAGGAGCCCACAATCCAATGGAGAAAAAAATACAAATAATATGCAATATCTCCCCTCAAAGGAAAGCTATGAAGATCCACAAACTAGAACAATTAAAGAAAAAAAAAGGCAAAACTCCTAACATCTTAAAATACCAATTTTCATATAGCAAAGTCTTACCAGATCCTCCATAGAGGCAATCTGGGCAAGAGTTGAGTCATGGAACGAGCAGGCATATTGGCTGGTGGACCAGTTCCCTGTAGTGTTGGAAAAGATGTAACAATTGCCTTGATATCCAATCCAGGAATCTGGGCATGAGGAGACAGGAGGAGCCAGGGGCATGGATGTCATCAGTGGGTATGTATTTTCCTTGGTGTATATTCCAGGACAATTGTATTGGCCCACTGCAAATGAAATCATTCAGTATTTTAAGTCATAATACAGATCTCAATGAACCCACGGTCTGTGCCCTATACTAAATGATAAAATGAGGAATAGGTTTGCTGAGAGTATTTCCTCACTGGAGAATAACCCCCTACCCAGTGGCATAAAGAAGGTTATTTCCCTGAGCCCCAAATATAATGTTCATCATAGGGTCAAATAGGGTGTTCTCTGTAATGTCTCTGACCAAGGATGCCAGAGAGTAAATGGGCAAAGGAAAAGGTTGAACATTTAGTTTTTCCAACCTCAAACAGCCTTCCCTGGCCACCTAGAGCCCTTCCCTCTGGGAGGAGGTAATTTTCTTGAGTACAAAGAATATCTTTTTGTATTCATATACACAGAATTTAGCCCAATGCTTAACAATAATTAATATACCCTTAATAAAAGTTTTGAATCATCTATCCAATCATTCACCAAAACAACGCATTCCCCAACCATTCTGGATTAACTAGACAGTTGCTGTAGGTAAGGGGCTATAACTGAATCCAAGGAGAGCTCACTCACCTGACAAAGAAATTAAAGCTATGATCAAAGTAACAATAAAGACGACAGTGAGAACAGCACATGGAATAGGGCACTGTAGGTGGCCATCTGACTCGGGGGTCATCATGGAATTTCTGTTCTGGCCTGAAAGAAAGGAAATCAATGATCAGTCAAGTCCTGAAAGGGATTCATGTTTTGGGCATCTATCTACAAGTCACTGATAAACAAAAATGCCTCCTATGGCTTCTGGCCTAATTAGTTGATTTATTTATCTGTATTTTGTTGTCTTGGATTGAAGAGATTCTTGAAAAAGTCATTTGGATGAAAATAAAAGAGACTCAGACAAGACTAATTTATTATTCATGCTTTGGGTAGATCCATAAACTCTAGATTGGCTACATTTTTTATTCTTTTGGTAAAAATTGAGGAGGTTCTCTTTTAAAATCAAATCTAGGTGGCTCAGTGGATTGAAAGCCAGGTCTGGAGATTTGAAGTCCTAGCCTTAGATACACTTCCTAGCTGTGTGACCCTGGGCAAGTCACTTAATCCCCATTGCTTAGTCTTTACCTCTTTTCTGTCTTGGAATCAATATCTAGTATTGATTCCAAGACAGAAGGTAACAACCCCCCCCCAAATCTAAAAAAGAAACTAGGTTGTTATTGTTGTTTAATGTGCTAGGGTACACATCATTGAGCTATTTACTATAATGAATATTACAAAGGGTTAACTTTCTAGCCTGATATTTCTTTCTCACTCCTATAAGGACTTCATCACTGGATGCAGCTAGGGTTCCTTCTCGGTCTGGTTTCATTTCTCTCCATCTGATAGTCACTGATGCTGCTAACCACAATATCAGAACAGGTTTCATAGCATATCCTCAAGCACCTAAATCCTACCCCTCCTCCTCCTCCTCCTCTTCTTCCTCCTCCTCTTTCCAAACCAGATCAGTTCACCTGCAGTAACAGTGAGTGAGCAAAAGATCAAAGGGACAGGCACCACATCACTGATCTCATCATTAAGCATGTGGTTCAGTTTTGAGCTACTCTGACCCACAGTTCAGCTCATATTACAGGTGAATTTCCACTACACACAACATCATTTCTGAGAACCTTTTAAACATCCTTTCCAGAGGAAGAGTAAGAAAGACAATAAAAATCCCCCCTACACACACACACACAAATATTTCCTGTAAAATCCCCTGACAGTGATGTCCATTCATCTATATGAACTAGACAACCAAAAAGCATTGGAGACAGAGACCATGAATCCACCAGGCAACTAACTGTGAGTTCAGGAAATTTTGAGATCCTGGTCTGGCCCCCAGATAGTTCACCTCCTCTGAGCCTGGTTATCTCTTCCTTTACAATTTGCTGCTCAAGTTGGGTAAATGGTGTATGTGCTTCATTGAAATAGTGATATGACTTATGATAGTAACTTGGCTTTGACATATGGTCTTTAGTCATTCTGGTTGCTCAAAGGTTAGAAATGTCCTTACACGACTCAGCAGTTTGATATTTGATGACTTTAGAAGAATTTCATCAGTTTCACCCTTTCTACTATAGGCTCTATGGCACAAGAATGTCAACAGTTTCACCCTTCCTACCATAGGCTCTATGACTCTGATTAGTTCTTAGATACTGTAGTACCCTTGTTCCCAATTTCCTAAATTCCTTTAGGATATGACTGAAGGAAGGAGGGGAGAGGAATGAGAGCTTCAAAAGGAGTTTTTCCAAACTGGGATGAAAATCACAAATTGAGGAGGTTCTCTTTTAAAATCTCAAAGGAGTGAAAGTTCCAGAAAGAGAACAATCTGGAAAAGGAAATGCCAACAATCAAAGATGTAGTCATGGGGGAAATAAAAGAATGAGAAAGAAGGTAATACTAGTGAATTCAAATGTTTTCAATGGGAGGAGGAATGGAAAAAATAACCCATATAATACAGAACTAGAAACTGATGCTGAAGAAGAACATGAAAAAAAAAACTAGCAGAGAGGTACAAATTCAGATAATTCTTTCTTGTCTATTTTCCTATAAACTTCATTTACCTGTGTAGTCATACTATAAAAGGCAAGGTGGCAGTTATAGTTTGACCTCTTGTCTTGGAAGAAGTCAGAGGTTGCTGGCACAGGATAGGACATTTGGAAAGGCAGAAGAAATGAGATGGTCAAAAGTAGAGGTGATAGTAAGGAAAACAGAAATTATATCTAAGGAGATAGGAAGTATTGAGCATCCTCCTAAGAGTATGATCTGGGTCAGGCATATGGAAGTATTAGGAGAAATTTGGGGGGATGAGGGGAGATGGGATGGAATAAGGTGGGGAAAGCCTAAGTTGATTTGAGTTAAGACCATAAAGACAATCTTGAGAATTTCTATCTTTCTAGAACTTTCTTCCAGCTCAGTCACTTTTCCTCCCATGGATTAACAGCTATAAACCTTTTTCCAAGGCCTTCCTATATCCCTCTGATTGAAGCAGATTTGGATCCAGGCTTAAATATATAATTGATGATGATGGTGGAGGAACAGAAGACATAACCATCATTCTACCAACTGAATTAATGTCATTATCGGTACACATTTTTCTTCATTCTTCTCTTGTTCCTTTTTATAAGTTCTACTTATGATATTTTAATTAAAAAGATAAAATCTGGCTTACTTTGAGTACCTCTCTCCAAGTGCAAGGGGCTGTTCTCTGTTCCAGAAAGTTCTTCTCTCATCTTTCTTGTTCAAGGTCTCTTGACTGATCCTTTGCTGGAGTTCTTGTGTCTGTGATGATAGTCAGAATAGACACAGTCACTTATATTCTGTTACACTGACTCCGCCCCCTTCTTCATTTCCTCCTTCCCCGATTCATCTTTAATTTACGGTCCAGTGGTCCAGACAGTGTTCGCGTTATATGGTGAGGGGGTGGATTTCCCTTAAATCTGAACCCTTCTTCCTCATAGCTATAGGGATAACATGAGGGGTTTGAAAACAGGGAATTTCTTACTTTTGATGGATCAGCTCAGTACAAACTCAGAGAGTTAGGGAGAAAGACATGTGAGGAAACAATAGAACTCAGCAGTTTTAGGATAAGTGGTTGCACATGCCAGGAGGTGAGTTCTAGTTTTGATCATACAGTTTCTACCAATTTTCTCTCTTTGTGCCCCACCTTTCTAATCTGTAAAAATTAAGAGAACCAGGGCATCTAGGTGGTTCAGTGGATTGAGATCCAAAGCTAGAGATGGGAGGTTCTGGGTTCAAATTTGACCTTAGGTACTTCCTAGCTGGGGGACCCTGGGCAAGTCACTTAACCCCAATTACCTAGCCCTTATCACTCTTCTCCCTTGGAAGTAATACTTAGTATTAATTCAAAGATAGATGATAGGGGTTTATTTAATTTTATTTATTTGTAACCCTTTTACTTTCTGTCTTAGAATCAATATTGTGTATTGATTCTAAGGCAGAATTGTGGTAAGGGCTAGGCAATGGGAGTCAAGTGACTTGCCCAGGGTCACACAGCTGGGAAGTGTCTGAGGCCTGAGGTAAGGGTTTTAAAAAGAGAGAGAGAGAGAGAGAGAGAGAGAGAGAGAGAGAGAGAGAAACCTAATAATAGTTCACACTTTCAAGCTAGGTAGGGAAATTTTCACCCAGGAGGAAAATATGAAAGTGAAGAGAATAAAGCATTATTCTTTAGGGTTGGGATAGGGGTGGAGATAAAAGAATCCTTCATGTGTATATGATGCTTTTATCTAAAACAAATTTGCTGAGCTCTTCATTAATAGTTTCATTCTAGGAAAAGCCTTAGTTAAAAATAGTTTACCTAGGAAGGAGAGTAAATAAACTCATTATCACTCAGTGATCTACTTAGCATGAGGTAGTTTTCCCGATCAACCAGATGTTGTGATCATATTTCATAACCTGGCCTCAGATGGGTTAGCTGTCCCCTAAAGGCCCTGAGTGAATAGGATAAAGAAGAACAGGGTCTTTAGGAGGAGTAAGGAAAGGTCCAAAGCATGGCGTGCTTTTTCAAGAGAAAGTCAAAGATGACTCTAAGGACATTTATTGGAAACCTGCTATATGTAAAAATAGCCTTTCCTTTGTACATTTCTATTATACAAAGTGCATAGAATAAGTAGCATCTTACTTTATTTTATAATGGTATTCCTGAAAAAAATGGTTGATCATGTGATCTATCCCACCCCCCCAAATCGGTTTTCTTATTGACTACAAGACTTGTCCTCTCCCTTTCTCCTCCCAAGGAGACCCTAAACTCCTTGAGGGTGGAGACCGAGTCATTTAACAAATAAGTTTTATCCCCAGTGCCCCAAACACCCTAGACACCAAATAAATAGTTGATGAAGGAAACGTCTGATTTTGCTGCCAATCAATTCTTTCTTCCTCTACAAATACTGAAGCTCGAGTCTAAATGGAAGTTCTTGACAAGAATGAAAGTAGCCATTTTTAGGGGCTGATTTCACCAGAACCCAGTTTGGAGCCATCTTAGTCAATGAGAGAGACTATCCATCCTTATATGGAGAATCCGGCAGGCTCATCGAGGAAATGAAGTAATAGCAGTTTGATGCAAAGCAGGGCAGCAAAGCCAGGATATGGTATCTGATCATGACAGCAGCTGGGACAGGATGGCACATATACAAAAGACCACAAAACTCTGACCAAAGTGAATTTCCGGAGTCAACCTGTTCAGTTTCCTATTCTTAGTTTGATTGTCTGTGGGTAAAATCAGCTTCTTCGGTTGGCTTTGAATCTTCCTCCAGGTCTGAACTCCATTTGAAGTTAATACAAAGAACTCTAAATGTGTCTTCTAAATCCAAAAGAGTCCCTTGAGGTTGGGTTTTGGAGAAGGATCCTTAGAAGCAGCAGGGTAAGAGCAAGGGGGAATTCCCACTTCCAATGACCTCCTCCACCCCTATCCCAACCCTCAAGAATAATGCTTTATTCTCTACACTTTCACATTTTCCTCCTGGGTGAAAATTTCCCTACCTAGTTTGAAAGTGTGAACTATTGGGTTTTTCTCTTCTTGACTTGAGAGAATGAAAGAAATACCTTCAAATCAGAAAACTGGAGATTTTTTTTTTTGCCTTGGCAGACTTCCCAAAAGGGAATTCAGTCAGTGAAAACCTTATAAGATTTTGAATGAGCTTTGGAGTGGTCATGTTCTGGAAAGACTGATCTATACTGCTTTGGAAGGTAATTTTCCAAATAATCTTTCAAATTAGACAGGGTAGTGGAGAGCTACATGGCTCAGTGGATAGCCAGGATTAGAGACGGGAGGTCCTGAGTTCAAATATAATCTCAGACACTTCCTAGCTGGGTGACCTTTGGCAAGTCACTTAACCCCCATTGCCTAGCCCTTACTACTCTTCTGCCTTGGAACCAACACACAATCCTGATTCTAAGTTAGAAGGTAAGGATAAAAAATGATATGTAGACGAGTTGCTATCCTCAATTCACAGATAAAAACAACCTGAGGTTTAAAGTCGTTGATTGAACAAGGCTGTAAAGCTAGTAGACTAGAAGCATGTTCTTCTGATCCATTGGCAGGGTTCTCTCATCAATCAATTAATAAACATTTATTGAGCAACTACTATGTGCCAGGCACTGTGCTAAGCATTGAGAATACCAAAGGAGACAAAAGACAGGTCCTGTCCTCAAGGAGTTTACAGTTTCATGGGGGAAGCAGCTAGGAAGTGTCTGAGGATAGAGAACCAGGCTTGGAGTCATGAGGTACTGGGTTCAAATGTGACCTGAGACTTCCAAGTTATGTAACCCTGGGCAAGCCATTCAACCCCAATTGCCTAGCCCTTACCACTCTTTTGCCTTGGAACCATGATTCTACAGAAGGTAAAGGTTTGAAAAAAATAATAATCTAAAAGAAGAGACAACATGCAAAGAAATATATTTAAAGCAAACTACATATAGGATAATGGGAAATCATTAAATGCAAAGAAGACACTGAAATTAAGAGGGATTGAGAAAGGCTTCCTGAAGAAGGTAGGATTTTAGTTGGGGCATAAAGAGAGCCAGGAAGTCAGCAGTGTGGTCACAGGAGGGAAGGAGAATGTTCTACACCCAGGCACCAATTAGAAAAAAAATGTCCAGAGCAGAGAGTGTTTTGTTCCTAGAATAGTGGAGCAGTCAGTGTCACTGGATGGAGGAGCATGTACTGAGTGAGGTGTAAGAAGATTGGAAATGTAGAAGGGGGCTAGGTTATGAAGAGCTCTGAATGTCACATGAAAGATTTTGTACTTGATCCTGGAGGCAATAGGGAGCCATTGGAGTTTATAGAGTTGGGGGAGTGGGCATGGGAATGGGATGATCCAATGTACCCTGAAGGAAAAGCAATTTAGTGCCTGAATGGTGAATGTTTTGGAATGGGGAGAAACTTGAGACAGAAAGGCCCTCCAGCAGGCTCTTGTAAGAGTCCAGGCATGAGGTGATGAGGATGATAAGAACAATAAGAGGGGCAGGGGAATCTCTGAGAGATGTTGCAGAGGTCAAATGGCCAAGCCTGGGCAACAGCTTGAATATGGGGGTGACAGTAAGGAGTCCAGGGTGACTCCCAGGATTCAAATCTGGGACTGAGATGCTGCTGCTGCCTTCTAAAGTAATAGAGAAGATGGAGGGAGAGGGAAGCCAGGGTTTACAGGGAAAGAGTGAATTCTCTTTTGGACATGTTGAGTTTAAGATGTCTGTTGGCCACCTAGTTTGAGATATCTGAAAGGCAGTTAGAGATGTGAGATTTTGAGGTCAGGGAAGAGTTGGGGGCAGGAAAGATAGATTTGTGATTTATCAGTTTAGAAATAGGAATTAAATTGATAGGAAGAGATAACTGACTATCAATTCAAGTAATGAAAGAGAAATGAAAGTGTCCAGGATCTACCCCTGAGGGACAGCTCCAGTTAGAGGGCATGACCTGGAAGAGGACTGAGCAAAGGAGACTGAGAAGCAATCAGGTAGGTGGGAAGAAAACCAGGAGAGAGTGATGTCTAGAAACCTAGAGAGAAGAGAGCATCAAAGAGGAGAAAGTGATCTACAGTTTCCACTTGTGAAGTAATCTGTAGCCGTGCTGTAGGTGGGTAAGGGAAAATGTTTCTGACTTAGACTTATGAGTCAGTATCTCTTTGTAGACAGCATCTTGCTCCACAGCAGTGCCCAGACTGGTGCACTTTGATCATACTGCCAATTCCATTCTCTTTGATTCTAATTTTTTTCTTTATCATCTTTCCCCCTTTAATGAATGTAATACCACCTTTCCACCAGCTGTCCTGCTTACGGAACCAACAGCTCAGTAAATGCAGTCCCCCATCTTTGAGTCTCTAATTTTCTGTATTGAAACTGAGGACTTATTGTTCCTCTCTTGCCATGTCTTTTATTTTTTTTTTCATGTTTCTTTCCAATTAATTTCCTACTTTTAATCTTTACTCTTGGATTCCTACCCCTCCTCTTCCTCTTCCTTCTTGCATTGGTCGACATCATCTCCCTGATTTCTGAAAAGTCTTGCTCAATTTATTTCTAGAATGTTGCAAAAGGTCATTTTAGTGAAGTCTCTTTGTGATAAAAAAGAAGTTCCAAAAGTAGGACAGTTCAGAGAAAAAAGAAGACATGAAACTCACTGAGAAAAGGAAAAGAGAAAATGAAGACACTGGAGACAAGAGGCAATAATCTCTCACTCCTGTAGTCATTTCCTTTCTCAGCTAGAATTTTCAAATTCAGTGGTTTTTTTTTTGTTTTGTTACCTTTGATTGCATTAGAAGCTACCATAGCAGAGGTAGGAAACACGGTGAGATCATACTTAACATTTTAAATACAATAACATTTTTTTTCAAAATACCAGGGCTATGGAGGCAGCTGGGTGGCTCAGTAGATTGACAGCCAGGCCTAGAGATGGGAGGTCCTGTGTACAAATCTGACCTCAGACACTTCCTAGCTGTGTGACCCTGGGCAAGTCACTTAACCCCAGCTGCCTAGCCCTTACCACTCTTCTGCCTTGGAGCCAATACACAGTATTGATTCCAAGACAGAAGGTAAGGTTTAAATAAAAAAAATACCAGGGCTAGAGGTTTAAAAACAATATGTAAATTTGTCAAGCTTATTTGGGTCTACAGGGCTTTTTAATCAAGTGCATCAATCACTTGAGCATTTAAGCACTTCTTTTCCCATAGTATGTACTACAGACTATGAAATAAAATGAACTTAGCAGACATTGGGATCACAGGCAAGAATTCCCTCTTACATGATCCCAAGACAATGTTTTACCCTTTCCTTGAGAGATCACCAGTGAAGAAGAACACATTTATATGTGTGGTTTGGTTTTGAAGGGGATGTTTATTGCTCTTATCCCAGAATGCCAGTCAGGTCTCAAATCCCTATTACAACAGGCTGGGATATTTTTAGTTTATTCTTAAGTCCCTAAATGGTTATTGTTTTTTAATTAGGGAATTGCTATAGTAAGAACTTTGCCTTAGGGAAGTTGATCTCCAAAGTTTTTCTGAGGTGTACCTGCAGCTAGGAATGCCCTGAGACTACCACATTTCCCACAACACACATCTAGCTGATCAAATGAGATAATATCTGGGGGATGGTTGGGGTATTCTGGGAGGACTAGGTACCTCTGATGTGAGGACTTGCTAAGCCCTGCTACTCATCCACCTTTGATGCCCACCTTTCCTTCATCTCTCACCTGTGGCTCAAAGAAGCTGTAGCCTGGGCAAAGACCACACTCTAAAACTGTCTCTACAGATGGGCTCAACTAGATTGAGGGTAACCAACAGGGCTCGATCTGTCAGATGAATTAATGGGGTAGGTGGCTCCCCCAAGCATGTGAAGACTTCCCTGGGGTTAATGAGCAGATGAGAAGAATTTGTTCCAACCACTGTGGAACTTGGAGCTTGGTCAGCTATTGAAGATGCCCAGGTCATCCCCTGTGCTCTTGGCCATTGCCAGTTGTCCTGATTTGTCTTGACACTGGACTTCAGTGACTCAAGAAGACAAAGTGAAGTTGGTGTCTGTGAAGCTCTGCACAATTCAGGGCCAAGTAAAGACATGATGCCATGATGGCATTGACCTTCTTTGAAAAAGAAGGATGAACAAACAATAACAGCTCCACCTCCTACTGCAATGTGCTGGTTGTTCTCAGCATAGCTTTGTTGTTGGGGAGGGGGTTACTTTTTCTTATTTATTTATTTTTAAAAATTGAACCCTTACCTTCCATCTTGGAGTCAATAATACTGTGTACTGGCTCCAAGGCAGAAGAATAGTAAGGGTTAAGCAATGAAGCTTAAGTGACTTGCTCAGAGTCACACAGCTGGGAAACTTCTGAGGTCAGATTTGAAGCCAGGACCTTCTTGTCTCTGGGCCTGGCTCTCAATCCTCTGAGCCACCTAGCTGTCCTCCCAGCATAGCATTGTGATGATCATAGCATCAGCTTTATCTGCAAATTTGACTTCCCCACATTGAGGTCTGGGGAAGAAAAAAAGGATGAGGGATGAGAGTAGGGAAGGAGAAGTAGAGGAGGAATTGACTATCCCTGAAGTAGCCCATTCTACTTTAAGAAAGTTCTCATTCTCAGAAAGGTTGTTTTTATTTTCTTTTTTTAAATATTGTTTCCCTGCAACTTTCACACATTCCTCCTAGTTTTTCCTTCTGAGACTAAGCAGAACTAAGTCTAAACCTTTTTTCTACATTGTAATTATCATATCAAATATTTGGTGACCATGCTCAAATTCTTTCCCCAATCTGATCATGTTATAGATCAGACATATAAAGGTGAAAAAGCCTTCAAAAATCTCTTTTCTTTTTACAGATGAGGAAATTGAGCCTCAAAGGAATGAAAGAAATGGCTCTCCAAAGGTCATGGGTATTAAATCAGAAGGATTTGAACCCATGGCCTCTTATTTGGGGCTTACTTTAGTCGTTAAAATTTCACATTAAAAAATCACAACTTTGATTTTAATTGTTGTGTCTTATTGTTTCCACTTAACGTCACTGTAATAAAAATGTATGTGTGTGTGTATGTGTGTATATATATATATATATCTTGATCAATGACACATGTAAAACTCAGTGGAATTGTACATTGGCTACAGGGTGGGAAGAGAAAGAACATGAATCATGTAACCATGGGAAAAATTCTAAATTAATAAATTAAATAAAAAATTTCAATTAAAAAAATAAATTAAAAAAATATATTTTTCCTTTCTTCAACTTACTCCATTTTGAATTGGTACATTTTGTTCTTCCATACTTTTCTGTATGGAGGGCTTGTTGTGTCCCCCTAGGGCAGCTCTCCAACCTCTGACCCCCACCTGACACCCAGCTCTCACTTGTGGCTCCCAGTAGCTGCTAGCATGCGGCAGCGGCCACACTCCGGGCAACGGCTTTGACAGGCCGGCTAAACCTTGTGAGGGTAGCCATCAGGTCGTCGTGAACCCCTGGTGAACCAGGGCTTTGTTCACCCAGCATGTGAAGACTGTTTCAGCGGAACAGGCGGAAGAAACCAATAAGAAGGTTCAACGGCTGAGAGGGCAACGCAGCAAGGCACTGTGGAGTGCTTAGGGCGTGTTGGAGCACAAAGGACAACACGGCCATCCAATACAGCTGAGGAAGTCTCCAGGTGTAACGACTTTTCGTGCCAATGGACCCAGGCTTCCAATGCCGAGAGAGTGGGACTGTCTCTGTGCATCGACTCTTCCACTTAAATCTCCTTCACGCACAAGTGTTTTTGTGCACACTCATCTACATCACAGATGAAAGCACACAAAGACAATCGTCATCCTCGGTTACCGAGAGACTACTACTACTTTTCTGTATTCTTCATATTCATCTCTTCTTTTGGAGCATTACTATTACATTATATTTATTTATTTACTTATTTTTAGTTTTATTTAGTCAATTTAGAACATTATTCCTTGGTTATAAGAATCATATTCTTTCCCTACCTCCCATCCTCCCACCCCTTCCAGTAGCCATCAAGCATTTCCACTGGGTATGTCATGTGTCCTTGATCAGAACCTATTTCCATGATGTATAATAAAGAATGGTAATCTTGTGAGAAACTATTTCTTATTGTGGTAACTGGATACTCTGGTTTATTAGAGAGCTACTGCTAAGGGAACCTCTGAGGTTGCTTAATTATAATGGAGATAGATGAGAGATGTTGCCAGAGAGATGCTCTGGAGCTGCCTATTGATCACTGATGGCTAATAAGTCAAGATGTTCCCTACCCTCTTTCTCCCTTCACCTCCCAGGTTTCACCCAGCCCTTTTGCCACCCTTTCCCCTCCCCAGATCTTAGTCAGCCACCTTCTAAGTAACTCAGAGGAACTATGAGATTTCAAAGAAATATTCTTTACTCTTCTATTCTCAGGTAAAGAGGTTTATTGGGAACAACAGGATGAGGATTGAAACTGAGGTAATTGGGATGAGGTTGTCCCTAATCTCTAGGGAGAATTAGGAGGGTTAGGGAAATGCCAGTCTAGTCACAATTATGACTCAGAGACAGCCAGAGAGATGGAGGACAAGTTTTTCCTTCTTTTCTTCTTTCTTCGGGCAGGTAATCTCTGCTTGAGTAATTCAAGTCCAGACTCTGTCAAAAACCTAGGTCAGGAAAACCCAAAGAAGAGGTTTCTCTCCTGGTCAGTAAACCCAGAGCACCAGTTTCTCGCCTCTGGCCAGGCTCCCAACTGCCTCCTCCTGGGAACATTCCTTTTGGAATCTTCACCTTGATTTTGCAGATTAGGTCCTTCACCTTGGTCTGCATGCCTAGCTTGTCCTGCAAATCGTCTCTTTCTTCAAGCCTCTTCCACAAATATCTTTGTTGATATTTGCACTAGGATGATCATTTAGAGTCTACATCCTCTCGACCCATATTACATTATGTCTATATATCATAATCTGCGGATCCATTCCCCAATGGCCATCTACTTTAATCCCCAGTTCTTTGCTATTAAAAAAATATTGCTTATAAATATTTTGAAATGTCTGAGATCTTTCTTCTTATTTTTATTCCCCTTGAGGTCTATATCTAATAGTAGGAATTGTAGGTCAAAGAGTATGGACATTTTAATCATTTTCTTAGTTTAATTCCAAATTGCTATACAAAAGGGTTGGAACAATCTACAGCTTTATCAACAATATTTTGCTTAATGTACCTGTCTTTCCACATTCCCTCCAAAACTGAGCATTTCCATTCTTTTGTTCTCTTTACCAGTTTGCTGGATATAAGAATATAAGGATAAAAGGATAATAAAAACTCAGAGCTTTGCATTATTTTTAAACCCTTACCTTCCATCTTGGAATCAATACTGTGTATTGGCTCCAAGGCAGAAGAGTGGGAAGGGCTAGGCAATGGGGGTCAAGTGACTTGCCCAAGGTCGCACAGCTGGGAAGTGTCTGAGGCCAGATTTGAACCTAGGATCTCCTGTCTCTAGGCTTGGCTCTCAATCCATTGAGCTACCCAGCTGCCCTTGCATTTCTTTTAACAGAAGTGATTTAGAACAATCTTTCATTTGACTGTTAGTTTGTATGTTTCTTACAAGAATTTTTTCTTCATATTTTATAACATCCATTATAGTAAAACTCTTTGTTTTACATATTTCTTCTAGCTCCCTATTTTGCTTATATTTTAGTCCCTTCTCAGATATTTGACATAATTTTTCATATATACATACATATATATTCATATACCCACTCATAAAATTACACAATTATAGGAGAAACTACATGGAAGAGGCAGCTAGGTGGCACAATGGATAAAGCCCTGGTCCTGGAGCCAGAAAGATTTGAATTTAAATTCAGCCTCAGATACTTATTTTCAGTGTGTGTCTGAATCAATCACTTGGCCCTGTTGACTCAGTTTCCTTATCTGTAAAATGAGTTGGAGAAAGAAATGGCAAACTACTCCAATATCCTTGCCAAGAAACCCCCCCCCCCAAACCTCCTAGAATCAGCCATGGATATCTTTGCCTCAGTTACTATTGGAAGATCTTGATAACTCAAAGGTGGCTAGGTGGCTCAATGGATAGACAGCCAGGTGTGGAAGCAGGAGGTCCTGGGTTCAAATCTGGCCTCAGTTATTTCCTAGCTGTGTGACCCTGGGCAAGTCATGGATATCTTTGCCTCAGTTACTGTTACCTTTATCACTCTTCTGTCTTGGAACTGTTACTTAGGATCAATTCTATGACTGAAAGTAAGAGTTTTAAAAGAATGAAGTAACTAAGTTTTGAATCCACTTCCCTAGAAATGAAGGCTGTGTAAGGGAAAGTATGCCCTGCTAAGCATTTGGGGCATGAGAAAAATATCTTCTATTTGTTATTGCCATCATTTTGAATAACTTTGTAAAAGCTTTAAAAAATTATCTGTTCATAAGATTCGACTTCTTTGTAAGTAGACTTCTTTTTTATATTAGAGGAACACAGTTTGGGCCCCACTGGTAAGCGTCAACAAGATATGAATGAGGTGGTTTTTCTGTATTATCCCTGGGGGTTTCATCAAAGATTGGTGCACTTTCCTATCTATCTTAATAGTCAACCTCCGGAAATTTATACTCCATGTTTACATTTATCTTAGTCTTCAAACAGGAAACATTTAAACCACTTCTGAAGATATGAGTGTAAAGCAAAAAGAGAGAAAAAAAAGAGTTTTGGTGCTGTTTTCCCTAATACCACATAAAGAGACAGTCTGTTCCATTATATAAGGGAAAAAACAGTGGGTGGGGGACAGAGCAGGGAATAAGGACCAAAGAGGAAATGAAGTAGAAAAATATGGCAAACATAGTGTTATGATCACCAATAGCATCAACTATTGCTGCTAGAAATACCACATGTTATCAGAATATTGTAATAGGGAATAACAGTTTTTGAAAGAACTATAGCTTCCCTGAAGGTACTTTAGTAATTAATGTCTGCTAAAAAAGTATATTTTCTTTATATTTGTTTAGCCTAAAATCAATGGATTTTAAAGCTATCAGTTGAGTTTATCAATCACCCCCAAAATACCAAATGCTTTGAAGAGTATGGTTCAGAGGATTTCAATGCTGACTAAAAGGTCTTTTTAAAAATACAATTTATTAATTTTTATTTATTACCAATTACATATAGATAGAATTTTTAATAATCATTTTCTGGCATTTTGAGAGCAATGTTCTCTCCTTCCCTACTCTCCCAATATAGCAGGTCATATGACATAGGTCAGTGACGGTGAACCATTTAGGGACCGAGTGCCCAAACTGCAACCCTCATACTGCCTTACCCCAGATAGGGGAGGGAGGAAGCCCTTTCATTGGGCTGCTGGGAAGAGGCATGGGTGATGGGAGAAATGTCCTCAGGCATGTAAGGAGAGGGGAAAGGGAGCATCCCCCTCTGGCATGCTCTAGCACATGCACCATAGGTTTGCCAAGATGGATATAGATTATACTTGTGCTATCATGAAATACATATTTCCACATTCATCATGTTGTAAAAGAAGGCACATGTCACTTATTCAAGAAAAACTTATGAAGGAAATAAGGTGGAAAAGGGTATGCTTCAATTTGCATTCAGACATCATCAGTTGCTTTTATTGTGGTGGATAGTTTTTTTCATCATGAGTGCCTTGGGAGTATCTGGGATCCTTACATTACTGATTATAAACATTCATAGTTGATCATTGTACAGTATAGCTGTTACTTTGTACAACATTCTCCTGGTTCTCACTTCACATAAGTCTTTCCAGGTTTTTTTGTGTTTGTCCTGTTCTTCATTTCTTATGTCACAGCAGCATTCCATTATAGTCATATACAACAACTTGTTTAGCCCTTCCTCAATTAATGGACATCCCTTAAATTTTTAATTCTTTGCTACCAAAAAGAGATGTTATATTTTTGTACAAGTAGGTCCTTTCCTCCTCTTCTCTGATCTCTTTGAGATACAGATCTAGTAATAGTATTACTGGGTCAAAGGGTATGCACAATTTTATGGCCCTTTGGGCATAATTCCTCTAAAAATTGCTCTCCAGAATGGTAGAATCAGTTCACATCTCCACCAAAAGATTATTAGTGTCCCAATTTCCCCACAGTCCCTCCAACATTTATCATTCTCTCTCTCTTTTTTTTTGCCATATTAGCAAGTCTGACATTCACAAAGTGATACCTCACATTTGTTTAATGAGTAATGATTTGGAGCATTTTTGCATATGACTAGAGACTTTTAATTTCTTTATCTGAGAACTACCTGTTCATATCCTTTGAAAGACAGTTAAGTCCTCTAGTGGGAAGGTAACTGGTTCCCTGAGAAGTAAAGATGTACAGGATGCCCCAAAGGTATTGAAGCTTCAATAGTTTAAAACTGTGCTAACTCTCTTGGAACACCCTGATGCTATTATGAGTTCTAATTCCATCTACTTGTTTCTCAGTTCTTTATAATCTGTTTTACATTCTCCTACTCTTCACAACTCCCAGAAGCACCCAAACATACCTCATAGCCTCCTCTGACTTCCAAAGTAAAAAAGTTGAAAGGGATTTCAAAGGTCATCTAATTAAACTCATGTCAAAGTACTAATTCCTATAAAAACATAATCTTCAACAAGTGCTTAAGGGTCACTAATAACAGGGAACTCTCTACCTTTCAAGGCAATTAATTTATTTTATTAAACAGAAATTTCCCCCTCTTAACTATCACTCATTCCTGGGTCTTAGATTTGTGCTCTGGGATTAAAAAGAATAAATCTAATATTTCTTTTATATGACAAAATCTTAAGTACTTGAAAAATGTAATCATGTTCCCCTAAAGTTTTCTCTTTGCCACAATAAACATACCAAGAGCCTTCAAACAATCCGTAGATAGCATGATTTCCCCTGGGTTACCCAGTCCTGGAATTCTTCCACCACTTCAATACCTTTACTAAAATATAGTACCAAGACATGCTATTTCTTTTTTGCTCGTTTCTGTTTTTACCTTGTTATAAAGAATTCCATAATAAAAAAAACAGTATCTTCAAATCTGGCCTCATACTTCCTAAATGTGGGACCCTCAGCTTGCTTAGCCTTCACCACTCTTCTGCACTGGAACCAATATCTAGTGCTGATTCTAAGACAGAAGATAACGGTTTAAGAAAAAATACAGTGTCCACTTGAAATCCAATGCATACAGCCTATCATTTTAAAAGTAAATTTCCCCCCATTCATTCTTAACAATAGGAATATCAATAGCCCCATCAAGCCAGTGAATTTTACTTTTTTAATTACAACACAATGCAGTGTTTTATGTGCCAATAATGGAAATATAAGCAGAAGTGAAATAGCATAGAAGCTGAAGGAGACTACAATCTAATGGGGGGAGACAACACATAATAAGAAACTCAAGAGTGGAGGGAGTGGGAATGCTGAGGGGAAAGAGAAATTAAAGAACCTAATAATACATCAGTGTGGCAGAAAAGTCTGGAGAGGAATGAAAACATGAAATCTCCCTTAAAATGGAAAGTTCTGAGATGAATCAGCCAATCAGAGGGAGAAGTTGAAGGGGTAGAGGATATTTCTAATGTGCAAAGTGAGGGTCCTTCCACATTAAAGAGGTTTCTGAGGCATAGAAGAGAAAATCTGCACCATCAGGAGTGAAGCCTGGAGTGAAAAATGAGATGAAGGATCTCCAGGCATCATTATCTGATGCTAAGACAGAAGATAAGGGTTTAAGAAAAAGTACAGTGTCCACTTGAAATTCAATGCACTGTGGAGGAGAGAATTTACAAGGCATGCAGCAAGACAAGAAGCTAGAGATGGGTCAGCTGTCAGTTAAATGAAGATTCCATTTGGAATGTGACTGGGAAACAGTTGGAGGCAAGAGCCAAGTGCTAAACTGTTTTTTTCTGGTCTTTGGGAGCTGATGGTAGTGACCTGAAGAAAGTTTTTGGCTTCTGGTCGATGTGGAAGAAGCTGGTTTTATCTCTGGGACTTGAGATAATTAAGTTGGAGGTGACCTGGCTGATTTGAAGGCAGAAGAAGAGGGCTCTGTTTCATAATAGTGACTGAATTGCCATTTCTCTCAATATCCTCCAACCCAACATTCACTGTAGAGAATAGGGATATCCCACCCCTCTTACCTTATCCTCCACCTTGTCCTGTTTTCCCCCAACAAACCCTTACTTGATATAAAGAAGAGAAAAGAGTGTTTCCTCTGAAACTTCACAGCTCATCCTGGGTGATTTAGAAGGAGGCTGAAAAAGAGAGGGGGAGGGGAAGCAGAGGAGAGGAAGGGAGATTGGAGGGGAAAAACCGGAGGCATCAAGGGAGGAAGGTAGGCAAAAGAAAATAACTACTTGATCCATTAGTTATCATTTACCCATCAATGTATACTCTCAAATATCATCTATTATAGCACATAGCCTATCATTTTAAAAGTAAATTTGCCCCCATTCATTCTCAGTAATAGGAATATTTTGCTTTTTCAGACAGCTCAATCTCTATATTCTCTCTTCTTCTAGCTCCCCCATTATGAAACAAAAAATAACTGAAAAACAATAACTACCACCATCACCACCTTATAACCAATATGCATAGACAAAAACAAATTCCCCCATTGGTCATATCTGAAAATATGTGTCTCATTCTAGATCTTGCATCAATTTATGACTTCTATAATCTTGGGCAAATCACGTACTTTCAACCTCAGTTTACTCATCTATAAAATGGGGATAATAATAGTACTTGATTTCTAGACTTGTTATGAAAATCAAAAGAGATTATATATATGTGCGAATTATATATATGCATATATATATACATATATATATAGTTTACAGAGCTAGCTATTGTCATCATCACCATTATTATAGTCTTAATTTCTGTTTCCAAAGTCACTATCCAATTTCATTCCTGTATTGGCTTTTTCCTGGATCATGGCAATGATCTCACTAACTAAATAATAATAAATAATAAAGAAATAATTTGACAATAGGGTATATGATAGGGAAGGAGAATAATTTGACAGTAGAGTATATGATAGGAATGACTCCTCCCTATCATATATCCTATTGTCAAATTGAACTTTCACTTTACAGGTAATCATGTTATCCTTCCAATCAGTGTCCTTATCTGTTGCTTACCTAGAAAGTTTAAATGTTTTCAACCTGGCATTCCAAGCGCCTTCTATGATTTAATCCAATTTAACCTTTCCTGACCCCTTCCCCAGTTGTTAACATCCTTTAAATTATTTTTGATCATTTTGCCTATGCTTTGTGCTCACTTATATGCATATTATGCTCTCCCTTCTAAGCTCCTCGTGGTAAAGATTGTTTCATTTTTGTAAGATTACCCCTCACTGAACACTGTTCCTTGTACATAGTAGGCATTTGGTAAATATTTATTGAATTGAATCGTAGCTTCAGTTCTCCCTCTCCTGTTGCTCACGTCCCACCCACCCTTCAAAATCCACCTCAAATACTATCCTCTTCCTCACAGCTTCCACATTCATTTGGATTCATGAGGAAAATCCATGGGGAAAGGCTCTCTCCCTCCTACAAACTCCTCAGCATGAATGAAAGCATTAGGGAGCAAGAAAAACTGGAAGACTGCCACCAGCAAATGTCCGGGGAGGGAGCATTGGAAAGAGAGAGACTTATAGATTTTCACACAGGTGGTAGAATAGAAAAGATAGAATCCAAACCGTGTTTTCCGGCTTCAAACCCGGCTCTTCACCAAGTGAAAGTTCTCTTACATTTCCATTAGGCATATGTGGATGGAACATCACGTTCTTTTTAAAAAAATTTTCTGCCTTAGAATTGATACTAAATATTGATTCCAAGACAGAAGAGTGGTAAGGGCTAGGGTCTAGTATCTATTCTAAGAAAGAACAGCAAGGGCTAGACAATTGGGCTTAAATGACTTGCCCAGGATCACACAGTTAAGAAGAGTCTGAGGCCAAATTTGAAGTCAGGTCCTTCCAACTGCAGGCCTGGCTCTCTATCCACTGTGCTACCCAGCTGCCCCTCAAGTAGTAGGTCTTTAGGAAAACTCACTCTCCTTCTTGACCTGACATCTCAGAAATTATACGTAACTAAACAAGAAGGAAATCCCTATGTGTTAGTTTCCTTTGCCCAGTAGCTCAAGAACGAAGTCATTTATAGGAAGCAAATTGAAGTTCTTTTCTTAGAAAGAGGAAGTTACCATTTTTCAAGAGTAAATTATTCTTGTTCAGGAGGTTGGGTGCATTAAGGACAATATTACATTTTAAAGATTGGAACCCACATGATCTAGGAGGAAGTGCTTAATATCTGGTATTGGTTACAATTAATCATTTTCTTTCTAAATGATGCTAGTTGGGGTGATCCATCAATATACACTGAACAGATAATAAATAAATTAGATAGATCAAAAAAAGGACAATAAATTAACAAATAGAAAAATATGTAAGGAATAAGCAAATGGGACTGCAATAAATAAGGAAAATTCATGGGGAAAAATAACTTTGTATAAAAGTGGTTATGCCTGGGGCAGTTGGTAGCACAGTGGATACAGTGCCAGGCCTACAGGCAGGAAAACCTAGGTTCAAATTTAGCCTCAAACACTGCCTAGCTATATGACCCTGGGCAAGTCACTTAATCTTGTTTGCTGCCACTTGGCTAACTGTCTTAGAGTTGATACTAAGACAGAAGGTAAGGGTTAAAAAAATAAGTGATTATACCTGTATTATCACAAGTAAAATGAACAAGAACCAGAAAATTCAATCAATTCAAAAGTAAATAAGACTTTTCCTCATGACTGTATACCCTCCTTGCCATCACCATCGTAGTTTAAATTTAAGTGCTTACATTTTTCATATCTTATGTCCTTTGATCCTTATAACAGGCAGGCCATAATCAGACCACAGCTAAAGTATTATGCTCAATTCTGGCCATGGCATTTTAGGAGGGCTTGATAAGTTGGTGCAATGGATAGAGTACTGGCCCTGGAATCAAGAAGATTCTTCTTCCTGAGTTCAAAACTGACCTCAATCATTTCCTAGCGATGTGTCCCTGGACAAGTCACTCAACCCTGTTTGCTTCAGTTTCCCTATCTCTAAAATGAGCTGGAGAAGAAAATGACAAAATGAAGGAGACTGGCATTGGGTAGTGAGGAGCAGTGATAGAAGCAGGGCACTCATATACTCTGAAATCTTGCATTACTCACCAGTTGGCACTAGTTAAACATCAACTGCCAAACCTATAGTTTCAGCATTAGTCAAGCATGAATTTGCATTGTTGATCAGTTACTCATTCTATATCATCAGTCACCTGGATTAGATCTGTTTTGTTCCCTTTGGGGCATCAGCTTTGTGCTGTGTGGTATTATTAATTACTCATATTGTTCCTTAGTTACTTTAGTTCTGAACTGTTAGGCATAATTAATTGTCAGTAGTGGTCATCTACTGGGCTGCACCCACATATTCTCATTCCAGAAGGGTAGTGAGACCCCTCCCACATTGGCAAATGATGACAAGGTGGACAATGGGGGTAACATGGGACATGTACACTCAGGACTCTGTCATTCCAGAAGAATCCCCTAAACCTGCACATATTCCTTATTCCTTTTCTGGTGACATGTTCCTCCAAATACATGCCCACCTGCCCATTTTCCAGGGTTTGGGGAAAAGGTGAAGATTTCTTTGGAAGCTCCCAGATCCTCAATAAACATACAAATGCTGACCCACACTTCAGGTTGCAACTCTACACTAGGGGCTGCTCCATTACCTGTTGGGCTATTCCATCAGCCCCAAGGGCTACTCTATCACCCCAGGAGCTACTTTTCCTTCAGCTCCAGGGCTGTTACTCCATCAATCTAGGGCTATGGAGCTGATACTCTACACCTGGGGCTGCCTCTTCATTACCTGTTAGGCTACTATTAGCCCTCAGATGAATTCATTAGCCCAAGTCTAATCCATCTGCTCCAAGGCTGTCTAGTTATCACCCAGACTATTCCACAAGCTTTTTGGCTATTATACCACCTTAAATCTCTTCTTTTTCAAATAAAACTCTTTTCTTACTTCTGGATTAGACTGGAGTTTGAGCCTTCCTTTTTTGGGGTGAGACCCTGCTATGAACTTGGGTGTGTTTCTCCCACAACAAAACCACTCCAATATCTTTGCCCAGAAAACCCCAAATAGGCTCATGAAGATACGACTAAAACAACTGAACAACAAAAGATAAGTTGAGGAACATTTAGCCCAGGCTTAAAGAAATGGGCATGTTTAGAGTGTTAAAAAGAAGAAAATGAAGGAAGTGTGGTGGGAGGGATGAGGAGAGAGAAAGGCCATGATGGTGATCTTCAAGTATCTAAAGGTTGTCATGTGAAAGAGGTTAGATGTATTTTGTTTAGTCCCAGAGGATAAAACAAGGAGCAGTGGATAGAAGTTGCAGAGAGACAGATGTAGACAATATCAGGAAAGAGCTTCTTAGCAATTAGAATAGTTCAAAATGGGATCTACTTCATCCTCACTAGAGGTTATCAGACTTTTATATGGATTCTTTTCGGGGTATGTGTTGGAATTCTACAATTCTCTGATTCCTTGAATAACCCTAGGAAGTAGGTAATATATTATCATTCAACCATTCTTGAAACCCCCCCAAAAATTTGTATAATGTTTACCAGGGTCCTAATGGAATAGGTTTTTATTTGCTGTGTTTTGCTTAGCACCCTAATTCCTCTGAATAACAGATTTCCACATCCTGAATGGAGATAAGATGAATATTCTGATCAGATGCTTGCCATCCACTTTAGCTAATCATTATCCTGTAAATTTCTGAGAATCAAAAAGATTAAACATCAGTGTTGTGTCAGAGATTGGATCTTTTCTACATAAAAGGGGAAGACTGATGAGCTTACTAGACCATCCAGGTACCAACATCCCATCTTGCGTGTCACAACCCTTGTAAACTATCTGGGAGCTACTCTCCTATCCACTGGTTCAACTACCTGATCTGAGATCATAAACCTGTGAATGCCACAGATAGCACGCTGGAGGAGACCTAACCAAGAAGCAACTCTGAGAAAAGACCACCTTCATTACTAGTCCTGTAGAGACCTCTTCTGGCTGTTGAAAATATCTTTCAATAAATCCCAGGAGGATGCCCAACTGCTCTAAGACAAAAGGTAAGGGTTTAAAAAATTATTATTATTGACTTTTACAGGCACCATCTCTCTCTGGGAAAGAAGGATATAAGGTCTGTGCTTAGCATGGTATCTCTCTGATTTTCTCCCCCCCCCCCCCTTTCTTTTTGAAAGAGAGACCTAGACCCTATAGGATTCATGCTTCAGTTTACAGATACATGCTCTGGAAATAACCCTGCAGTTATACAAGATTGGTTCATTCCAGTTTTGAGCAGTCCCTGAGTCAAGCAAGATAATTCCTAGGCTGTTTTCTTTTATTTTCATGTGCTACATCCTGGTCCTCGGTCCAAGTTGCTGCTGATCAATCCCTATTATATTGGGTAAAAGTTTCCATCTTGGTTGCCCAATCATGAGGGCCCTACCCCTTCTAGGATACTATAAAAATATGTAACCTACTCCTCCTCCCTAGCTTTGGTTCTCTACATAGCATATGTGTCTTGTTTTTGCTTGGTGGAATAAAGTTATTGCCAAGAATTATTGCTTTCTTGGTTTAAGGGTTGACAGTCCTACTGTGTAGGAGTTTAAATTTGGGGTTTATGCTAAATATAAAAATTCTAAAGTAATATTCTGGTCACTGATTTAAAAATATTATAGCTTAAGTCAAAATGACTTTTAGCAGCTTTATTTACAAAGAGATGGGAAGGGTGAAAGCAAAAAAATGTAAATAAGAGACGGATTCTACTAAGCCTACCAGTCCTTCCTCTGAGAAGCTAGACTCAGCCCTGGCAGGGGCTTCCCTATATCCCTTGTCTCCACATGGATTTCCTGGTAATCCTCAGCCAGAGCACAGCCTCCTTCAAGCCAAGGCAGGGATCTCAGCCGCTCACTCCAAATACCAGGAAGGGAATGAATCTCTGGAACCAATCTTTCCAGAAGTCAGGAAAGGAATCCCTCTAGGCCATGCTGGTCTCTTCTTTTATGCTCCTTTTTTCCACATTACTTCCTGTTATTCACCCTTCTTCACAGAAACCAATGGCAATCTTTTAATTTGTCTAGCACTGCCAAAGGGGGGAGCAATAGCCTTTGGAGATGTGAGCTTACTCTCTTACCTAGTCTTAAGTAGGAGTACTTTAAGTTCTTGATTTGATTAGCTAAAAATAGACAAGGGGAGAGTTAATTCTATCTTCACAGTTGCTCTCTGCTTTTTAGGATTGACAGGTCCATGCACTAAGTTGGGGATTGAGGAGAAAACCTCTTTCCCCTATTTATGTCCTATTTTTCTAAGTAATAGGCTTGGGGTTATGGTCCATTTCCTTTGTCCTCTTTAGTTCTATGTGCGGATGGTAGGGTCCCTAGATCTCCCAAACTCAAACCACCTAAACCTCAGAGACAGGATCCCAGGAAGGATGTTGCTACCAGTCTTCCATGGAAGCCCTGAGAAGTCAGAATGATGTGAGGATAGCTGGGCCTGGTGTGTGTGTGGCTGTTTGGATTTGGAACTTGGAAGAACTATGCTGTGTTAAATGCTTTTATCAGAAGGGGCTACCTGGACTTCACTGACCTCAAGGTTGGAGCAGGTCTTGTGATATCTCCTGAAACTTAGGGTACCTGGAGCCCTTTGACCTGTTCAGATATTAATAATATCTGAAGCCCTTTGATCTAATTAGATATTAATCACACTACTTGTTGCAGCCCCTCCCAATCACTCCTCCTTATTGAAGTATATTTAAACTCTGTCCCTTCTGCCTCTCTCTGGGGATTCCTACATTCTAGTGTTGTGCAATTTCCTTGAATTGATTTAAAGATGGGTGCTCCTTTGGTAGTTCCATTTATTTTTCAAGTTAAAACTAAAAGGAACTGAGATAAATTGTGAGCTTAATCTCTTTTCCCTCCCCAGAAACTGAAGGGGTACAGGTATTGGAGGGGAAATATTTATTCTTGCTATACTTGTGAAGTAAATATTCCTTTGCAAAAGCTAATCTCACTGTTAAAAAACTAAATGGAACTAGAGTGATTAGAGATCCTTAAAATAAGGGGAACATAATGAGTGAGAGCTTGAGCCAATGGCAAAAACCAGACACCCCTCCAATTCTGTTAAGATTAGTAGAGAAGGGGCAGCTGGGTGTGTCAGTGGATTGAGAGCCAGGTCTAGAGAGAAGAGGTCCTGAGTTCAAATGTGACCTCAAGCATTTCCTAACTGTGTGACTCTGGACAAGTCACTTAGCCCCATTTCCTATCCCTTACCACTCTTCTGCCTTGGAACCAATACACAGTGAAGAATATGGGGGGCAGGGGGGATAAAAATGTAACATACCTGGCCTTCAAGTATTTTTGTTTTTTATTGCTTCCAATCTCTACAATCCAGTGACACAGACCATTTTTGCTCTTCCTTACTCATGATATTCCATCCCTCCACTTCATACCCTTTTCCTTGTTCATGGTGTGCTCTTTCTCTTGGTAACAACATCTTGGCTTCTCTAAAGAGTCAAGTCAACTCCCACTCTGTGCAGGAAGCCTTCTTTAGTTCTCATGACTGTTGATGCCTTTTCTCTGAGATTACCTTCCACTTATATTGTATGTATGTACCTTGTATATGCAATTTTTTTTTCATGTTTTCTCTTCCATTAGAATGTGAGATACTTGATGGTCAGAACTTTCCCCCTCACTTCCTTTGGATTTCTACAACTTAACACTATTACTGGCATATAGTAAGTGATTAATAAAAGCTTATTGATTTATTGAAATAATAAGGGTGGGGCAGCTAGGTGGTACAGTAGATAGAGAGCCAGACCTAGAGATGGGAAAGTCCTGGGTTCAAAACTGGCCTTAGACACCTTCTAGCTTTGTGACTTTGGGCAAGTCACTTAACCCCCAAATGCCTAATGCTTATTATTCTTCTGCCTTGAAGCCAATATTTCGTATGAATTCCAAGACAGAAAGTAAGGGTTTCGTTGTTTGTTTGTTTGTTTTTTTGTTTGTTTTTTAAAGAAAGAATAGGGGCAAGAGATTCTTGTTATAGTTCTATTTTTAATTATTTCCTCAGATACAAAAAGAACACTTTCAGATTCTAAACTGAATAATCAATAAACCTTATTCAGTCTGTGTAGGTATTTGGTCCTAGTTTATGGATGAATTAGGAAGAAACTGAAAATATTTCCCCTTATCAATGTATTTTTTAAACCCTTAACTTTCATCTTAGAATTAATGCTGTGTATTGGTTCCAAGGCAGATGAGTGGTAAGGGCTAGGCAATGGGGGTCAAGTGACTTGTCCGGGGTCTATCCATATTTGGCTATCCATATTTGTTATAAGAAATTAATTTTTCTTTCATTTTTCCAATGGGATAAAGGATAGAAATGAGAGAAAAATAGATTAATGTTCATTTTTTAAAAATACAGTGATGGGGGAAGGCACTAGAGATGTGGAAAGTTACCCATACTTTCAGTTGAGGCACCTACTGTATTCTTAGTTTTTCTTAATTGTTTTATTCCATTATAAGAGAACTCTCAAAAAGTAGAAATGATCTACAAGTAATCTATAAATGTGTATCATTTCAGTAATAAGTAATCTATAAATGCATGTAACATGAGAATGAAATATCAGTGAAATTAAAAAAAAAACAATAAAGTGTACTTTAGTTTTATCTTAGACTAAATCAGAAGGTGATCCTTTTGCTATTTTGTACTTAATGCTGGTTTCCAGGAACACAGACCATATCCAAGAGTGTCTCTCCAAATATTAACATCACTATTTTTCTTTTTAAGCAAACAAAAAGGCCTAAATTAGGCTGCACTCCTGTTTTAATTTTCCTGTGGAATTTTTCTTTTCTTTTCTTTTCTCTTTTTGTCTTTTCTTTTCTTTTCTTTTTTCCTTTTCTTTTCCTTTTTTTCTCTTCTTTTCTTTCTGTCTTGCACATTGTAAAATGTAAAAAGTTCAGGAGAGACTTCTCATAGCAAAGCAAAACTGCCCATTTGGGTTTCTCTGTCTCTTTTTCTATCTAGCTCTCTGTCCTTCTCTCTGCAAAAATGCTTGGGGATAAATGAGAAATTCTCTAGAATGGAAACTGGCTAAATAAAGACAGAGTACTGAGTTTTTCTTCTATTGCTTCCTCTGAGATATGGGGGATAAGCAGCCTCCCCAGAGTATCCTCCTCATGTCTGGGGTTTTCTCTTCGTGGGATAGTGTCATATTCCAACCCAGAAATGAGGGTGCTATTTGTGCTGCTTGCCTTCATGTTTGCCCAAAGTTCAAAAGTTCCCAGTTAAGGCTGGGTTTGAAGCAATCCCAAATAATAAGTGTAACTGACATTTATAGAGCATTTTGCACACACATGATCTCTACCAAGTGTCACAGTGACCTAGGGAGTGTATAATCCAAGAATGGTTCTTTCTGTTTTATAGAAGGTCATCATGAATCCTAAATTACAGAGCTGGGTCTCAAACCCACTTTTTCTGAATCCAAATTCAACATTCTTTATACTCTTTCATAGTGTTCTTTCTATTGGAGTCTGTATTGGTGGTGGTGTTTCTTTCCTAACATGTCATGTCTTTCTGATTACTTTCATCATTCTCTACTGTTACTAAAATCACTGATTCTATTTGAAATGTACCTCACTCAACACAATCACATAAAAACTAAAGGAAGTTGTTCTAACAAATCAATATAATATATAATAATGATCAATATAATAAATCAATAGTATAGTATAGTATAGTAGTAGTCTCTCAGTAACCGAGGATGACAATTGTCTTTGTGCGTTTTCATCTATGGTGTATAGATGAGTGTGCACAAAGACACTTGTGTGTGAAGGAGATTTAAGTGGAAGAGTCGATGCACAGAAACAGTTTCACTCTCTCGGCGTTGGAAGCCTGGGTCCAGTGGCATGAAAAGTCGTTACACCTGGAGACTTCCTCAGCTGCATTGGATGGCCATGTTGTCCTTTGTGCTCCAACATGCCCTAAGCACTCCACAGGATCTAACTTTGAATATACCCTCTTTCATTAATATTTCCTGTCCCTCCCCAACCTAACATATGCTTTCCCTCCTTTAATTACCCATAATACATACTATCCTTATAACCAATTTGCTGGTACTATATATGAAATTGTGTTTTCTACATAACAGTCACTTTTAAATTTTCTGTTGAATGAATGAATGACTACATTATATTTTAACTATGTTTATCTAGAGTCTCTAGATCAGTGGTTCTCAACCTCTCAATTTGTAGCAATGAGAATACATAATGCATATCAGGTATTTACATTCCGAATCATAACTGTAGCAAAATTACAGTTTTGAAGTAGCCACCAAAATAATTTTTTGGTTTGGGGTCACTGCAACATGAGGAACTGTATTACAGGGTCACGGCATTAGAAAGGTTGAGAACCACTGCTCTAGATTATCAATTCTAGGAATAGTGATCACATCTTACAAATCTTTGTATTGCTTCATCAGCACCTAGGACAGCATTCATCACATCCCCATTACACAATCAATAATTATTTGCTGATTAAGAGTACTTATATTTACCACAGAATCTAGTTGTGCTAAACACACAGTAGGTGCTCAGTAAACAATTTTGTTTTTCTTTTTGGTTTGATTTGGTTTCAGTAGCCAAAAAGTAGAAAGGATTTTAATAATAAATCAATAAAAATCAAATAAAATCAATATGATAAAAGTCAGATAAATTTAGAAATCTTAAATCTTAGAAAAGATGAAGTTGCTTTTATAACTTCTACTTTTATAGCAAATATTAGTGGAATCTATTTCAAATTCTTTTAAATTTTGTTTTGTGATAATAAAGAAATATAGTATCAGAATGAAAATTTACAAGTTGGAAAAATATTTCCTTAAGATAATTCAATTAGCCTTTCCGTTTTACAGATGAAATAACTAAGGCCAACAAGGGTTAAGATTTAATATTAATCAAACAACAAATATTTATTAAGGTCATACTATGATCCTGACACTATGCTAATCACTAAGTAGACAAAGGAAAAGTGAGATATTCCTTGTTCTCAAAGAACTTACTTTCTACTAGAGTAATTACTTAAGTGGGACAGTTGGGTAGCACAATGAATTGAAGGCTGGGCTTGAAATCAGGAAGACTCGAGTTCAAATCCAGTTTCAGACAATTAGTATCTGTGTGATCCCAGATAAGTCTTTTAACCCTGTTTGCTTCAGTTTCCTCATTTGTAAAAAGAGCTGGAGAAGGAAATGGCAAACCACTCCAGCATCTTTGCCATGAAAATTCCAAATGGGGATTGCAAAGAGTTGGATACAAGTGAGAAACAACTCAACAACAAAAATTAAGATAAATATCCAGCTCTCCTAACTTCTTTTGTTTAATATTGAGTAGCCTATAAAGTTTGTTAAAAATTGGTCACTTCCTCTGACAATTGTTTTAGCCTGACATGAAAACAAATACATAGTACTTATAAGTGATATGAAATAGAAATCTCTCTTCTTTCAGTTAATATCACTTCCCATCCAAGTTCCACTGTTGTAATCCCCTCCCAGATATTTCTGCCCCTTTCTCCTCTCCCTTAGCCAGAAATTAAATTTCCCCTGACTCAGCTCCCATAATTGTTTGTTCATGACCTGTATTGTGACACTTAAGCCATATCACAAGACAGACAGAAAGTGTTATCTTCCCAACTAAACTGGAGCTCATTTGGAAATATCTCATACTATGTATAATTGGTTGCATGTTGTCTCTAATCACTGACCCTGAAACCACTCTAGATTTTAATAATTTAAGTTATATGCATGTATTCTTCATAGCATAGTAGTTGGTAGCAACCAACTACTTAGAATATACTCTATTTTAAAAAAATGAATTCAATAAACAGCCCTAGAGCAATAGCAGCATCTGGTGGCTACTATGAGAAACTGTTGAAGCCAAAGTTTCTTCTTCATTACCAACTCCACTTCTGGAATATGTTTTAGTCCTGCCTTTTCTTTTGTCTTTTATAAGTCAAAACCCATCAAACTACCAAAAAACTTTTTACTGAATTAGAAAAAAACATAACAAAGTTCATTTGGAAGAACAAAGGATCAAGGATATCCAGGGAAATAATGAAAAAAAATGCAAAGGAAGGAGGCCTTGCAGTCCTAGATCTCAAACTGTACTATAAAGCAGTGGTTATCAAAACAATTTGGTACTGGCTAAGAGACAGAAAGGAGGATCAGTGGAATAGACTTGAGGTAAGTGACCTCAGCAAGACAGTCTATGATGAGCCCAAAGATCCCAGTTTTTGGGACCAAAACTCACCATTTGATAAAAACTGCTGGGAAAATAGGAAGACAGTGTGGGAGAGATTAGGTTTGGATCAACATCTTACAACCTATACCAAGATAAACTCAGAATGGGTGAATGACCTGAATATAAAGAAGGAAACTATAAGGGGAGTAGGTGAACACAGAATAGTATCCCTGTCAGACCTTTGGGAAAGGAAATAATTTAGGACCAAGCTAGAAATAGAGACTATCACAAAATGTAAAATAAATAGTTTTAATTGCATAAAATTAAAAAGGGTTTGTACAAATAAAACCAACATATCCAAAATTAGAAGGGAAACATCAAACTAGGAAATATATTTATAACAAAAACCTCTGACAAAGGTCTAATTTATCCGATGTATATGGAACTAAATCAATTTTACAAAAAATCAAGCCATTCCCCAATTGATAAATGGGCAAGGGACATGAAGAGGCAGTTTTCAGATAAAGTAATCAAAACTATCAATAAGCACATGAAAAAGTGTTCTAAATCCTTCCTAATTAAAGAAATGCAAATAAAAACAACTCTGAGGTATCACCTCATACCTAGTAGACTGTCCAATATGACAGCTATGGAAAGTAATGAATGCTGGAGGGGATGTGGCAAAGTTGGAACATTAATGCACTGCTGGTAGAGTTGTGAATTGATCCAACAATTCTGGAGGGCAATTTGGAAGTATGCCCAAAGGGCTTTTAAAACACTGTCTGCCCTTTATTCCAGCTATAGCACTGCTGGGTTTATACCCCAAAGAGATAATAAAGGAAAATACTTGTAGAAAAAATATTCATAGCTGCGCTCTTTTTAGTGTCAAAAAAAAAAAAACCCTGGAAAATGAGGGGATGCCCTTCAATCGGGGATTGGCTGAACAAATTGTGGTGTATGTTGGTGATAGAATACTATTGTGCTCAAAGAAATAGAGAAATGGAGGAATTCCATATGAACTGGAAAGTCTTATGAGAAAAAATGCTATCCTCATCCAGAGAAAGAATTGTGGGAATAGAAACACAGAAGGAAAAACATTTCCTTGATCACATGGTTCTATGGGGATATGAAAATAGGTCATGATCAATGAAACATGTAAAACCCATTTGAATTACTTATTGCCTATGGGAGGGGGTAGGAAGGAGGGAAGGGAAATAACATGAATCATGTAACCATGGAAAAATAACATAAATAAATTAAATAAATAAAATTTAAAAATAAGTCAAAGCCTAGTCCATTTTATGTAAGATAATTTTCCTATAGCATGTCTTTAAATTTTTCTCATTCTCTTGAGGAACTGCTGTGGAAAGGAGTGCTGCATTTTGAATCAGAAAGTGTGAGTTTAGATCCTTGGATCTGCCATTTATTTAACTGTGTAAATTTGGACAAGTCACTTAATTTCTCTGGGTCTCAGTTTTCTCAATTGTAAAATGAAAGGATTTAAGTAGGTGACCTCTGAAGTCCCTTCAAATTTTAAAGCTATGTTCCTACATGTTTTTCCCTTTTTCTCTACATACTATGTTTATGTGAATTATCTATTGTCCAAGAATAGACCAGGCACCACAGCACCTGGATAATACATAGAAATACTTGGATAGTTCCATTCCAAATGTTCATATGTGTTACTTGTGCTCAACCTGTGGTATAGCTTTCTAAACTCATATTTGTTTGATCAGTCATGGCTGAACAAACTATACATATTGACTTCAAGCTACAGAGTGATATCATTTTGATCTTCTTCAAGAATTAAGGACAACAATCAACATGGAAAGTCTGCTTAATAGTCAGGAAGATTTTGGTTCAAGCACTCCCTCTGAAATAATATAGCTCTATGATCCTAGGCACATCTGAGGCTAGGTAACTCTCTAAGATATTAGTTGCAGAGCAAGTATTGATCTTCATTGACAAAGAAAGTTTCTCATCAGGAATTCACTAATACAACAAAGAAATTAAATTATAAGTAGATTCTTTGGAAATGTGAATCTGAAGTAGTTTTAGGATGAGATAAAATAATAGTAGAGTAGCTAAACTGGTGCCAGAGATGAGGGACAGAAAAGAAGATGAGTGCTAAAAATATTAAAGAACAATGAAGAGTGGACTAGGTATAATAAGCCTTCTATCTAAGCTTATGACTGTGTATGCAGAAGGAGACATGATCTGGATTCAAATTCTTCCTCTGGTACTACCTATGAGACCTTGGGAAAATCACTTAAACTCTCTTGGCTTCAGTTTCTTCATCTGTAAAAAATGAGGAGGTTGGGCAAGATGGACTCTGAGATCCCTTCCCATTCTACATCTATGTATATAATCCTATACTTGAGTTCTTTCCCCCTATATTAGGATCTTTTGCAGTGGAAATTTATCTTCCCAACCTTATAAAATCTAAATGAACATTTCTATGTAGAATCTATTGGGAAAGAGCGATCAACAATTCTCATCAATGGACCTGAAATCCTTATTTGCAAGACCAAACTAAGATTGTCCTTTTAGTACTGGTCAGGTAGTTTAGAGTCAGAGCTGTGAAAAAAACTCATGTTCAATAGAAACTATCCTACATACCTGTGTGGTTTGAATTGCTTTTTGTTTTCTTTTGCATTCACCCCTAAAACTAACTAAAAAGCTCTCCCTGTATTTCTCTAGGTAAGTTTATAAATTTATAGCTAGGCTTAATGGCCCTCTGTTAGCCATGAGATCACAGATAAGATCCTCTGTATCTCCATTGTTTACCAACTCCAAGTATATTATCAAATACTTCAAACTCATCTTTTCATTGCCTCCAACCAATTATAATGTCCCAAGATTCCCAAGTGTAGTTCTTGAAGGATAGATAACACAGTTACACAAAAATTAAGACCCTGTAATTTCTCCAAAAAAGAGAGCATTCCTAATATAGATCAAAAAGGAGATTTTTTTTCTATACAAAAAAGGAAAGACAGAAGTCCATCTTTGGGAACATTGCCATTTCAATATAGATTTGAAAGAATATAGCAACCTTTTCCCAGCCTAGTACCTCCGAGGCATCGTTTCATTTTAATTAACAAAATATCCTTTAGTAAATCTCATTTGGACATGTAAGTCATGTGTGTGTGCATATACACATTTCCTTTTGCCTCTACTAAAAGTTAATGCTAAATTAACAACATTTAAGGAGGCCTTTGCTACCAATTGGAAGGGCAAATGTAGCTTTTTAGCACATCCTTAAAGCCAAATTGTATAGTTGATGAGTAGAAAAGACCTTGGTCGTCTTTCCTTTCTCTTACCATTTTTTAAAAAGTGCTAGTGATACAAAGAAAGGCAAAAAAATAGTCCTTGTGCTGAGGAGTTTATGGTGTAATGGAGACAACATGAAAATAATTAAATAAAAGCAGAGTATACACACACATGCGCACACACACACATATATGTGTGTGTGTGTGTGTGTGATGAATTAGAAAGAATTAAAAGAGGGAAGGCATTAGTATTAGTTGCAAAAGGTTTCTTGTAGAAAGTGAAATATTTTTTAGCTGAGACTTCAAGGATGCCAAGAAGCAGGAAGAGAGTTCCAAGCATTGCAGGATGGGGCCAGTAAAAAGGTCCAAAGTCAGGAGAGAGTGTGGGACTTCTGGAATAGCAAGGAGGTCACTGTCCATGGTTCACAGAGTCTGGTAGGGACTAGCGTACAAGAAGACTGGAAAATTAGGAGTGGCGCAGATTGTGAAATGTTTTAATAGCCAAATAGAGAATTTTATATTTGATCCTGAAGGTGATAGTGAACCACTAGAATTTATTGAGATGTGTGTGTGTGTGTGTGTGTGTGTGTGTGTGTGTATGTGTGTGTGTGGTGATCAGACTTGTGATTTAGGGAGATCACTTTGACATCTCATTGGAGCATCGACTGGAGTGGAGAGAGCAATGAAACAGGGAGACCAAATCAGTATACTATTGCAATAGTCCAAGCATAAGGTAATAAAGTCCTGCACTGGGATAATGGGAGCATCAGGAGAGAAGAGGGCATATGAGAGATCTTATGAAGGAACCAGAAGACTTGACAATTGATTGGACAAGGGCATGAGAAAGGATGAGGAGTGAAAAATAACACCTATGTTGTGAGCCTGTATTAATGAGGGGATAGTGATATCCTCCTTCAACAATAATAGGAAAATTAGAAAGAAAAGATGATTTCAGAAAAGATGGTAAATACAGTTTGGGAAATGTTGAATTTGTCCATGGGATATCCAATATGATATGTCCAATAGGCATTTAGAAACTTAAGAATGGAGCTCAAAAGAGCAGTTAATACTGAAACAGGGCTAAGAATCATCTGCATAGAGATAATTGAATCCATGGAAGCTAATGAGTCCACCAAGTGAAATAGTACAGAAGAAAAAGAGAAGGCCTAGATAGAGCTTTGGAGACACTCGAAGTTAGCATATGTGACCTTGATGAAAAGACAGCAAAGGAGACTAAAGAGTAGTTAAATAGATAGGAGGAAAACCAGAAGAAGCAGATCACGATGAGGACAAAAAACAGAGTTAGGGAATGCAAAACAACAGACTGTGGTCAGGTATAGGAATTACAGAGTTCATGAACATGGAAGTGGAACACTTACAGGTGACAGCAAGATCAAGGGTCTGATCATCTATATCTGTGTGTAGCTGACATGGAATGAAGGAATGGGTTATGGAAAATGAATAATTTGAGGGAAGGACTGTTTGAGGGAATACTAATATGTTGATGTCTCCTAGTATGAAAGTTGGAGCTGAGGAGCAGAGAAAGATTATAAGTGAGAGAAGGAAGGAAGGAAGGAAGGAAGGAAGGAAGGAAGGAAGGAAGGAAGGAAGGAAGGAAGGAAGGAAGGAAGGAAGGAAGGAAGGAAGGAAGGAAGGAAGAAGGAAGGAAGGAAGGAAGGGTGACCAGAAGTTACTATTTTCCATTGTTCCCATCAATATTCCAGTATCAATGGCTTCTGTTTTCTCATCATTCTAGCTGCATCTTTGTAAGTTTTTTCCATTAGCTAAGGAAAGAATGCACTTATATACTTGACTCTACAAGGAGCACAGAAAAGAAATTACAACAGTGCCTGGGGAGGACTTTTTGAGTACAATCACAAAAGGGGAAAAGGCTGTGATTTACCCTTTTGTCATATGTACTATCTAAGGTTCTATCAATTTTCCTTTGAATTTTATATGTGTTTGTGAGAGAGAGAACATTTCATAGAACTCTGAGGGGAAAATACCAACTACTCTTATTGGTCCACCTTAGTCACCTCCTTTTTTTTCTTTTCTTTAGAATATTTTTCCATGGTTACATGATTCATGATCACTTCCCCCCATCCTCCCCTTTTCCTCCCTGGTCCTGAATCTGACAAGAAGTTCCACTGGGTTATACATGTATCATTGTTGAAAACCTATTTCCACCTTATTCATACCTGCAGTAGAGCGATCCTTTAACACCAAAACCCTAATCACACCCCTATCACACTATGTGATCAATCACATATTTTTCTAATGTATTTCCATTTCCACATTTCTTTCTCTGAATGTGGATAGCATTCTTTCTCCTAAATTCCTCTGAATTGTCCTGGGTCATTGCATTGCTGCTAGAAGAAAAGTCCATTACCTTTGATTATGCCACAGTGTATCAGTCTCTGTGTACAATGTTTTCCTGGTTCTGCTCTTTTGCTCTGCATCACTTCCTGGAGGTTGTTCCAGTCTCCATAGAATTCCTCCACTTTATTATTCCTTTGAGCACAATAGTATTCCATCACCAACATATACCACAATTTGTTCAGCCATTCCCCAATTGATGGGCATCCCCTCATTTTCCAATTTTTTGCCACCACAAAGAGCGCAGCTATGAATATTCTTGTACAAGTCTTTTTTCTTATTATCCCTTTGGGGTACAAGCCCAGCCGTGTTATGGCTGGATCATAGGGCAGACAGTCTTTTATCGCCCTTTGGGCATAGTTCCAAATTGCCCTCCAGAATGGTTGGATCAATTCACAACTCCACCAGCAGTGTATTAGAGTCACCTCCTTTCTAAACCTACTTAAGTGATCCTCAGTTGTTAATCTTGGTTGATGCTTGAGCCAATGGCATTGACATTTATCCCTACTTCTTCAGAAGTACTCCTTGAATCCTGAGAAGGAGATGTAGCCAACATAGCTCTCAATCAGTTAGAGTGGGAATTGGGATGAAGAGCACCAGAACTTATATTGGCTATAGTAGAAATGGATAGAAGAAGCACCATCTCATTTTTAAACACATTAAACCCATAGAGCCTTCATTCTATAATTGCTTCACTGAGTATACCTAATTGGCCATTACTCCCAAATTCTAATTGTTTTTGCCTCAAAAAGAAAATGTTCTGTTCCCAGAAGCTAGCTTTTATCAATATCTCTTCTAACACAGCTCTTTTAGAGAAGTTCTTCTCTATTAAACGAGACTGGAGTTAACTAGTAGCTTTAGGCAGCTGGGTTCTTTTATAGTCTTGGGTACATAGCTCTTTCCTCTTTATATGGAGTCACAGACTCTGACAGCTAGATTGAAAAAGACTTTAGTTCTGCTCTCCAGTTTGCTACTTAATACATATTCAATTTTTGTCAAATAACTGCATTTCTCTGAGCCATAGTATCCCCATCTATAAAATAAAACCCAACATTATCAGTCACTCTTATATCACATGGTGATAACATAAGATAATGACATTTTATTACTTTCAAAGTATAAAATATATCTGTAAGTAAAAATTGTTGCTAATCATCTTTTATGAGCATTTGCTGACTCTACCACCCACTTGATTGGAAGCTTCTTGAGGGCAGATATCTCTGTATCCCCTGTGCATTGCATAATTCCATCCCAAAGTAAATATTCAGTAAATTTGGTTTTTATTATGATTATGTACATGTACTGTTACACTAACATTCAGAATTACCTTGAATTGTTAGTCTATTTTTATTGTATAAATTTTAAAGCAGAACCATTATATATGCATATATATTATTAGTCTCTTATCTTTGCTCCCCATCTCCCCCATTTTAATAAATTCTATCCAGAATGACTCCTGGATGTCTACTTTAATCCCTAAATCTCATCATTCTTCCAGCATCATTTTTCTTGTCCCATTGCCACTTTTTAGTCAATGTTGTGATGACTATTAGCCTGTCTTATGCACCATTAATTGGTTCCACGAAAACACAACATTGAAACATTATAAATAACCCATCAGCTAAAAGACCCTTCAGCAATATTAAGTGAGGTTCATCATGAAGCCTCAATGACATTAAAACAGTGGTGGAAAATGCCTGCCTGAATCATAGTTAGCATTTAAGGGCTAAATTCTTCTTCTGAGTTGCTGCTCTTGTAATGTACACACAAAGGTAATGGTAAGTTAGTTGTACATTTTGAATGAGTATTGCTTCTACTTTTTATACTTCTTGTATATACTTTGTTATTTACACTCTCTTCCACAGTACAATGAGAGCCCTTTGAGGATAGACTATTTTAAAATTTCTTTGTAACCCTAATCAATACAGGGCATATAGCAAGCACTTTTTATATGCCTGTCAATTGGCTAAAAAAAGAAATATCACAAATTGTTTCCCAAGAATAAATTCTTTCTCAAAATAGTTAAAACTATGTAGCTATCCAATAAATACCAGAATTTTCTACCTCTAGGACCTTATGATTTTTAGTATTTATAGTCTCTGATACACATATGCATGCGTTTTTGTTAAATAAATCATCTGTTCCTAGAACCTGTTATTTTAAGATGTTTAGAAAAGACTTTAGTCACCTAATCTGCCTTAGCTTACTTTTTTTAGAACTACTTATTTTATTGATTTGATTTGTTCTCTTTCAACTAAAAGGCCTCTTTTTGGGGGGTGATTTCTTGAGATATCAGTAGGAAGGTAAGGTATTTTTAAAAATATTTTTCTCTCCCTCTCTCTTTTTTTCCCTAGGTAGGAACAGCCTATCATGCTTCAGCTGTTCTCAGCAGAATATGAGCATTCTGTTACTTAAGGAAAATGTAAAACTTGATATGTGTTGATAACCCTGTAAATCACAGTTTATAGCAGTGATGGCAAACCTTTTAGAGATGGAGTGCTGTCTCCCCCCTGCCAAGTGCCATGCCCTGCCTCACCAGAGACTGAGTGCCAATCTCTGTCCCCCACCCCCCAACCCTCCCCTTACCCTAGACAGGGGAAAGAAGAAGCACTCCCATTGGGCTGCTGGGCAGAGGGGTGGGTGATGAGAAAAATGTCCTCAGTTCAGGTGAAGAGGGGGAGGGGAGTGACTTGAGCACTCTGCTCCCCTTCAGCTCTGCCACCTGTGAACTGCCCACCTTACCTGTTGTGCTGGGCAGATGGGTGGGGGTTGTGAAAAAATGTCATCAAGCACTATGGAGAGGGGGAGGGGAGTAGCTCCACCTGAGTCCCTCTGCCTTTCTAGTAATGAACTCTTGGAGGAGGAGGCAGCACTTGTGCCCACAGAGTGCTCTACATGCCATCTTTATCATCTGTGCCATAGGTTCACCATCACTGGCTTATAGATTCCTTTTTATACCTTCTAGCACAGAAAGTCCTTAAACTTTTTTGTTTGCCATGGCCCTTTGGAAGTCTATTATCCCATCTCAGGATAATGTTTTCAGATGCATAAAATAAAATGCATGGAATAGCAAAAAATAAGATGTATTGAAATACAGTTAGCAAGATACAGAGAGAGAGAGAAAGAGAGAATGGATGGAGAGATAGATAGATAGATAGATAGATAGATAGATAGATAGATAGATAGATATTTAAGTTTGCAAACCCCAGATCCTAGAAGAATAGAATAGTCGTCCTGAAAAAGTAGTTTGGCTTTTAGATATAGTTTTAACACAGAGATTGAGATTTCATGAAACTAGCTAGGTAGTGGTTTAAGATACATGGAGAAAGCAGGCTTTTTAACATTTCAGGACTCACTAGAGAATTTTATTGTAATTTTTATGATTGGGGTGGGGAAGTGGGGGAAACATGACTACCCCTCCTTCAACCCCTCCAAACAATGAAGAGAATTAAGCAAAAGAACAATTCCAGAAAGATACAAAATAAGGCATTTATTTTTTTAAAAGAAAAGAATTTGGAAATAAAAGCAGTAAAATTGAAACACAATTACTTTAGGGAGTTAAGACACTGGCAGGGCAATAATGTTGAGGAGATTCATGCTTCAGAGTGGGGTTAAACCAGATCACCTCTGATGATTTTTCCCCCTTTTGACCAGAGGGAGTTGGCCTTTTCAATTTCTGGTTATTCTAATTAGGCTCTTTTCTGGGACGCATGATATTAACTAGTCACATCTGAACCACCCTAAAGTTCTGGGATGCAATAAAACGGTTCAGATATAGCTTTTCCAAATGCTGTCCCATCCTAGTTATAGATGTCACCTCATTATGCTTATAAACGGCCCAATTCCTGGCTTATAGTTCTTAATTGTTAACCTTAGGAGAGAGAATGAAACATTTCACAGTCTATCACAACACTTGACTTGGCCTTCTTGGACAGGCTGTGTATTTCCATAACCATTCATCACTCCCTCCTCCTAGCCATTTTCTTGTCTCTAACACAAGCCACAAGTGAGAGCAAGAGACACAGCTCTGAGATTCCTCTGCCCCTTTTCATCACCACACATGGTACTGTATAAAAAATAACAGGAAACAAAGAAAACCCCAAATTTCTCACATATATATTTACACCATAAAGTATTTGAGAGGAAGGGAAGTGTCCATTGTATATACCTTTGTGTGCACCAAGAAAAACCTAAATTTCCTTTCAATGAATGCCACTCTTTCTTAGAAACATTTGTCTACTTTGCTGCACATATAGTTTCTTTGAGACATACAACTATCAGTAGAAATGCCTCCACGGGATAAATGGGCACAACCAGTTCCTTTAATCCATATCCTGGAACAGAAAGGAGAGGGAAGTTCTTTAATGACTTGGCTCCAGCAACAAGGAGGATGGAGTTCATCTCAGAATCTCTAACAGTATACAGTAAAGTGATGGGATATTCAATTGGTCATTGTAGGATCAGGATAAACATGGAGAAGGCAGAATGGCTGAGTAAGATAGACTAGCAGACTTTCTCTTCCCTCCTCCTCTCCCCCAGCCTTTAGGCTCTACTAAGTGATTATGATTAAAAATCCCACCCAGGGGATCACCTTAGCCCACACTTTTCTTAAATTCCCATGAAAAGACAAAGAGAATGTCTATGAAATGATAAAGCCTAAAGGCTGAATCCCTGCTTTGTCACTAGTCATAGAGCTGTGTGGAAAATTATTTGCTCTCTATTTCTTCACATCTGAAAACTGGTGTTAGTGATATCTACCTTATAGAATTACAGTTAGGATAAAATAAGGGAGTGTGTGAAATACTTTGTGGTCACAAAAATGTTAAATCAAATGTTCTATGTTAAATATATTCAAGGAAGGGTTCTAATGTCCCAAAGTGGCAAACCACTAAGGGCCATGAATCAATTACTAATGAGTTATACACCCAGTGTGATCCTACATATTAAAACTCAGAGAGCTCCTCACATATTACTCAAGTTCAAGGAAATCAGGACTTGTTCAGAACCTTCTCTATATGACATCAAAAACCAGGGTGTCAGGCCATATCAGTGAAGGATTAGTCTCCATAAGCAGCAGTTCTCTGACCCATCTCTGAATACCTACCTACCAATATTGCTATCATCACTAAAACCATCACTATTTTTCACTTTCCTGAATTGAAATGACCAATCCAACAAAGGTTTTCTGTAAAGTTATCCTTTGTAGAGGAAATTCCGCTTTGCTATTTTCCCAATTCTTATTTACAAAATTATATATGTATATATACATATATATATATGTATATTTATATATTTTCCAGTAGTACAATAGAATGAATTGAGAAAAATTCAATGAGGAAGAAGTAAAAGCAATAATAAATCTGTCAGGAAAATGCTTTTGTAATACTTTTTGAACATTGTAGAGGCACACATTTCTCCAGCCCTGTTTTTGCTGGTTAGCCATGGAAAATACTGTCCACGTAGGTGATAATTCCCTCCATTCTTTCTCATTCATCTGTTTATTTTTCTTTTGGCAAATTGCATCCACCTATTTTAGTTAATTATTAAGCTTCCAAAATCTTATGATAGATGCCTATATCATAATACACTTGTTAGAAATTCCTTGAAGTTTAGGCTCAATGAATTTATGCTTCAATTTACTTATTCTGCATATTAAAATTTGGTAACACAAATTCACTTTAAAACAAAACATACTGGGAATATTAATTACTTTGCATTTACTCAATGCTAACTTTATAACTGCCTCTTGTGCAAACTACAGTGTGAATTCCTTGGTATTAGGAGTTTGTCCTTTATTATTGGCCCCCCTTCAAACCCTAAATGCCTTAAAGTAATGCTCTGAGTTAACTCGACATTAAGAAAGGTTTCCTGTTTAAAAATACCAAAGAAACAAAATGGAAACCTGACAAACTAAAATTTCTTTGGAAAGAAATGGCAAGCATTTGTGGAAAGATTTGGTATTTTAAAATGGTTCCTTTTATTTAAGGATCCTGATGAAATTGATGTTGTTTCCTTGGAATTTTTTTCTTTAATTTAAGCTTTCAAATCAAGAATGTGGGTCAGTAGAGGGAAATGAGAAAATTCACAATAGATCTAATGTTCTGATAGGGAAAAAAAGATATATATCTACTAAGGGAATTCTATCTCTCCCTATTCTCTAATCCTAATTATAAAGCGGGACACATTTTTTAAAAAAATAGGATCAGGGAGAAAACACTCTTATAGCCCAAATTATAATTATAAATTATATTGATGAGGAAAAGGTATATGTAGTAATCAATCTTATGTACTTTTGTAACACTGTCATGGACCTATAATTTAGTCATCAGGGGAACTGCCAGTGTAAAATGCCCTCCACTGATATAGCCCATAACCCATATATAACTGATTGTCTTAGGGAATTAACTCTTCTAGATTGGTAACCAGTGGATTGATGATAAAGGAATAGGGCATTTCTCTTATCAACTCTGAATAAATGAACAGATATCTCAGACTCACCATCTGGAAATCGAACTTCCGTTTTCCCATGTCCAGAATGAGACTCCATTTTCAGTTATTAGACCAAACCAGTAGGGAGAAGAGCCAATACGTTTCATCAGGAATTCCTTACACAAAGCATAGCTGTCTGTAACACTTCATTCTCGAGCCCCCATCCTTCCCACCTTCAATCCTCCTTCTAGGCTCTGTCCTTTCTCTCTGAGTACAGATTGCATCAGATCACTAACTTTCAACTTTGCCTAGAATTCCTGTGCTAGGATCTCATTATGTTGTGTAGTATATTGGTGGTAGGCACAAGATCTCCTAGCTAATCTCTTCATCATGGTGATTTACGTGGGAAAAGGAAGGAGTTGATGTAAAGAGATCAATTCAACTCCCAGAGATGTGCAGAGAACTGTTTCCCCATTTGTAAAATAAGAGAATTGGATTACACAATCTCTTTGGTCCTAATGCTAATGCTCTAAGAATCTGTGTTTCACCATCATAATGGGGAGATTGGAGATGAACTGATAAGATGAATGTCCAACTATAGCAGTATTATAGAGAAGATTTCTTACCATTTCCTCTATCGAGTTGAATGTAGCCAAAGAAGCACCAAGAGACCTACACATTTTTTGGCTGGCATTCCAGGTCTTTTGATCCGATGATAGGTAGTAGCATTTATAAAAGATTCTGATCCAGTCTTTTGGACACACAGTTGAGTCATCTGAGCATCGCTGTTCTTCTAGGTTCATAACCGTTCCTTTTTCCACTGGAATTGAGACAGAGAAACAATGAGGCCAATGTGGGGTTAGGTTGCTCTTCAGGCAGAGCTCAGGAATCTCCATTGCTCTTTGGTGATGGTGAGATCTGCATTTCCAGTCCCCTTTCATTTTATTCAGTTTGACTTAAACATTAAAACAGAATCTGAAAGACATTAGTTCAGGCCTGAAATAAATTGGTACTAAAGGAAGTGTACAGAAAAAGAAATAAAACCATGATTTCATTAGAAGAGGGAACTCCCAGGTGAGAAAACTTCATCTTCCAATGAAGACTGGCACCTCTTGTGCAACTTTTAGTCTTAGATAACTATCCAAAACACTGAAAGATTGTGACTCGATAGCCAGTGTGTCAGAAGTAAAACTTAAACCTATTTCTTCCTGACTTTGAGGCTAGCTCTCTATCCACTGTATGGCACTGCCTCTCAAACTGAAGCATATTGTTTACTTTTTTTGTTTGAGGAGAGAATATAAGGATATCTCAACCTGAAATTCCATTTATATAGGCAACTCCCAGTGAAAAATACCCCTTACCAAAGCAGTTAAGGGACTTGCTCAGAGCTAAACAGCCAATTTGTGTCAGAACTAAGATGTGAGCCTGTGTTCCTGACTCGAAGACTTGCTCTCTATCTAATACCCCTATATTTTCCTTGACACCAGTGGTTCTCAATGTATGTCCAGGGACGAAGACTCTTTCAAGGACTCCATAAAGTAAAAACTATTTTCATAATAATACTAAGACATTTCACTTTGAGATAAAGCAAACATTAACAAATCTAATCTGCATAAACCAAAGCTCTTTGAGTAGTCCTCAATAACTTTTACAGTGTAAAAGGATCTTGAGACCAAAAAAATTGAGAACTTCTGTGCTATACTATGTTGTCTTTCCACAGAGTTTAATGAACATTGAAAACAGCATTGAGTTCCCCTGGGTCATTCATTTCCATTCACTGTTCCTCAACAATCAACAACTACTAAAGGCCAGGAAGTTAGTAATCCCTTGGTTAGTTGGTAAGTTTCTCAGAATCAATTACACTTTTCCCCTTGGTAGTCACAGGTCTAATTCGCAAAGAAGTTCAGTTCAAGGTACTCCCTTCTTGCTTGAAGTTCCCCTAGGAGAGCCCTTCGGGACCCCAGGCCTAAGGTGTCCAAAGACTGTGAGAATAAGAACTTTGATCTCACAGCCTGGGACAGAATAGAGAACAAAAGAAGTTTAAGGAGATGCATCACTTACCTTGCTTACTAAGGCTGACCACAAACAGTAAGATTGAAATTATGCCACCTCCAACCAGAGTTGAAAAAATCAGTTTTTTGGATTTTCCACCTAAGGAGAAAGCATGCTAATGTACACTTCCTGAAATTCCTCCAGAGAACAGGCTTAATGCAACAATTTCATCTCCAATAACAGGGGGCATGTTACTTCCTCAGACCCTTTTTTCTCTATAGGAACTCTTTTCTTTCCCCCTCCCTTAACCCATTGCTGCCAAGATTTGTTTCCTACAATCCAGGGGTCAGGATGTCCATAGAAAGGCAGGTAGTTAACAGCCCCAGGGATCCAGGGCCAGGATTCCCCCTTACCTGGGCTCTCTGTCTCCTCTTGCTCTTCGGTGCTCTCTCCTTCCTGGTTGTAATCATCTTCATCGCCTTTGTCCTCTCCTTCGTCTTCCTCTTCAGCGTCATAGTTGCTGTCATTTTCCTCCTTCTGGTCCTCCTCTTCCATCTCTTCCTCCTCCTCCTCCTCCTCCTCCTCCTCCTCCTCCTCCTCTTTCTTCTTCTTCTTCATCTTCTTCTTCCCCTGCTTCTCGTGTTTCTTCTTGTCTTCGTGTACTTGCAGTCTCTTTTTTTCTTTCTCTGTTTCTTGTTCCATCTTCCTGTCTCATCTGCTGCGGTCAGTCTGGGCACTACTGGGGTTGGAGTGCTGTCTCAGGATCGAGCCAAAGGTTATGATTGCCTGAGGGAATACCCGGGTACCAAAGGAGTATGCCCAAATAGAGGCAGGAAGAGAAACGGAGCCCCGAAAAGCTTTAAGATGCCATTGACGGCCAGCAGCCCCTCACTACATTAGCATCCCCTTCTGGGTCATGGCTGACCTCGATCAATTGCTGCCTTCCTGGCCCATATCGCTGTCTCTAAGTGCCTCGTTCTCCTGGCCTTTTAAATGTCCATGACAGCAACGGCAAGCGGAGAACTACCCAGTAACTCACGTGACTGGCCTTGGCTGATTGAGGAGAGCGCACGCAGATGGCACAGCAGCCAGCTCTCGCTACCCGCTTCCCGGCTCGCCACATCACTCTGTCATCGCCCCCAACCTCCGCGCCCGCCTCATTCTCGGCTTATAACTATCTTTCAGGCCTATTCTCTGCGGGGGAAACCTTTATTGGGCGCGGAAGGGTGGTTTAGTTTTGGTTTTCTTTTCACCTGCTCAGAGGACACTTCCGAAGGCATGGAAAGCACAACAGAAATTACCCAAGGTGGGCAGGATTGAAAACCCTTACGCTTCACAGGGGAAAAACCTTTCAGGTTCCTGATTCCCAAGCAGCACCCTGCTCTGTCCCAAGCGCCTACACTAGCTACATGACTGTTCTTTCTTGTTTTTCTGGTAGACAAGGTTCTGCTCCATCTGCCGCCCACCATTTTAACAAGGGTTCCAGATGCACCATGCCCTAAATATAGAATGGTAAAAAAAAGAGCAAAGAAGCTAAATAAAGGCACATCTCTTGAGACAGCTCTAGGATACTAAACATAGAAGACCCCCAAGAGAAGGAAGGGAGGAAGGAAGGGAAGGAAGGAAGGAAGGAAGGGAGGGAGGGAGGGAGGGAAGGGAGGAAGGGAGGAAGGGAGGAAGGAAGGAAGGAAGGAAGACTATTAGTATTATATGGCACTAGGCTCTGAAGGACATAAAATATTTTTATGTCAAAGATCTTGTCCTCAAGAAACTTTTAGTCTAGTACCAGAGACACAAACACAGGGTGCTGTAATGTGTTGCATAACAAGAAAAGTTCTAAACCAGATGTTTTTTCAGGGGAGGATTGTTGCTAACCTACGTGATGAAGAAAGCTTCCTGGAGAAGGTAGCATTTGAACTGGGTTTCAACAAATGAAGGTGAGTAATAGAAATAGAAACTCCTTAAAAACAAGAACTCTACATTTTAGTCTTTGTACCTCAGTAATGTTTTGTACTGTTCCCAATTAAGTGTAGAAACAATTTTTTAACATTTTTTTCTGACATTTTGCAATACAAATTCTCTTCCTCCCTCCCCAAGGTGGCAAGCAATATCTGTTATATTTGTGTTATCAGGCAATATATAGTTCCATAATTATCATATTGTGAAAGTATATAAGGTAAAAACCCATGAGAGAAATAAACTTAGAAGTGGTATGCATTTGTATTCAGACTTCATCAGTTACTTCTATGGTGGTGGATGGCCTTTTCAGTATGTGCCCCTTGGAGTTGTCTTGTAATCTTGCATTGCTGATAATAATTAAGTTATTCTGGGGGCAGCTGGGTAGCTCAGTGGATTGAGAGCCTGGCCTAGAGATGGGAGGTCCTAGGTTCAAATCTGGCCTCAGACACTTCCTAGATGTGTGATCCTGGGCAAGTCACTTGACTCCCATTGCCTAGCCCTTACCACTCTTCTATCTTGGAGCCAATATACAGTATTGACTCCAAGAGGGAAGGTAAGAGTTTTAAAAAAATAATTAAGTTATTCTCAGTTGATCATCATACACTATTGATGTTAATATGTTCAGGGTTCTCCTGGTTCTGCTCACTTCACTTAACATCAGTTCATATAAGTCTTTCCAGGTTTTTCTGAATTCATCCTGTTCATCATTTCTAACAGAACAATAGTATTCCATTACAATCATCTACCACAACTTGTTTAGCCATTCCCCAACTGATGGACATCCATCAGTTTTCAATTCTTTGCTGCCACAAAAAGAACTGCTATAAATATTTTTGTACAATTAGGTACTTGCCCCTCTTTTTTATGTCTTTAGGTAATAGTGGTCTTCCTGAGTCAAAGGGTATAGAGAGTTTTTGTAGCCCTATAGGCTGAGAATGATTCCAAATTACTTTCCAGAATGGTTGTGTCAGGAGGTAGAGTCAAGATGGAGGCATAGAGGCAGCAAAAGTTCAGACCTCTGAAAACCCTTCCTTACTGATTACAAACTAAATGCTCCTAGGGGACTGAAAATCAAACCTAACACCAGGACAGAGCTAAGGAACCCTCCTGCTGGACTCAAAAGGTATGCTCCCCAAAAGCCTGAATTCAAGAACACTCAGGTTTAATGGGAAGGAAGAAGGAAGGTCCCTAGACCCCTTCCCTACCTAGAGCACTGAGCCTCCATTGGTAGCTGGAACCTCTGAGAGGGCAAGGGTGCTGGTCTGGAGGGAGTATCTTGTGGGCAAAGCTGTGCCAGGCCCAGAGCATAGAACACAGGTGGTGGGGAAGCAGTTGGAGAAAAAGCTCAGAGTGTGCAGCCTAGTTGCAGTAGCAGAGACACCCCATATTCCTCCCCTCCTTCTGAGGTTTTGGCCTCAGGGCACATTCAGCTCTGCAACTCAGCTAGGCTTAATCCCATCAAAGCCTTCAGAGGACCCAGAAACTCAAACTCTAATAACCCTCCCCCACAGACTGCACTGAGAGATTTGCTGCCCAAACTCCAAGGGTGAAGGCTGACAGAAAAGCCAAAAACCAGAGATCCATCATAAAATGAGAGGAGTAAAAGCACAGGCAACTACGGGAAGTAAAGAAGGGGTAAATGTGAGCAAACAACAGAAAAAGAAATTATAATCGATAGCTTCTATCCAGGCTATGAACAAAGAGCAAATGGAACAGAGAAGGATGAAGGAACAGCAATCAAAAAACCAGAAACTCCAGTGAATTGGATGCAGGTTTTGGAAGAACTCAAAATACAATTCAAAACACAATTAAGAGAGGCTGAAGACAACTGGGAAAAGAACTTACAAAGCAAGATAAATCCTCTGGAAACAGAAAACAGTGTCTTGAAAGCCAAAACTAATCAGCTTGAAAATGAGGCAAGGGAGATAAAAGATCAGGAGGAGAAGGATGACCAAAAAGCAAGGGATGAAATCCATTCTTTAAAAACCAGAATACAACAATTAGAAGCAAGTGACTTCACAAGGCAGCAGGACACTATAAAACAAAATCAAAAGAATGAAAAAATTGAGGAAAATATTAAGCACCTCATTCACAAAACAGAAGATTTAGAAAAATCGTTTCAGGAGAGACAACTTAAGAATCATGACAAAAGAAAAAGCCTGGACATCATCATACAGGAAATTATCCAAGAAAACTGCCCCAACATTCTAGAACAAGAGGGAAAAGTGGAGATTGAAAGAATCCACAGATCACGTCCTGTACTTAATCCCCAACTGACAACACCCAGGAATTTTATAGCCAAATTCAAGAACTATCAGACCAAGGAAAAAATATTACAAGCTGCTAAGAAGAAGTCATTCAGATACCGTGGAACCACAGTAAGAATAACACAGGATCTGGCCACATTTACACTGAAGGACCAAAAGGCATGGAATATGATATTCCGGAAAGCAAGGGAAGTAGGTATTCAACCAAGAATCAACTACCCAGCAAAACTGACTATATTCTTACAGGGGAAAGTATGGTCATTTAACAGAATAGAAGAATTCCAAGCATTTTTAAAGAAAAGACCAGAACTGAAAAGAAAGTTTGATGCCCAAACACAGAACTCAAGAGAATCATGAAAAGGTAATTAAGAAAGAGGGAAAAAAGAAAAACAAAACAAAATGAATTAAAAAAAACCCTTTTTTTCAAGAGATCCAATAAGTTAAAATGAGATGTATCCCTATAAGAAAAGAGGTCATTGGTAACTCTCAAAAATTGTTATTATCACCTGGGTAGCTAGAAGAATTATACTTAGAGGGAACAGTGACAAACTATATAGGATGAAATGCCAAGACATAAATATGTATATAGATATATATGCATAAATACATATGTGTGTGTGTGTATATATATATACAACTAGAGCTAAATAAAAAGGTAAATACTAAAAGAAATGAAAGGTTAATACTAAAAGAAATGGGAAAAGAAACAAAATGGGGTAAAGTTATGTCACAAAGAAGCACATGGCGGGTGGAGGGAGAACATTAATACACTGGAAGGATAACGAGGTTGGAGATAGGAAATACTCAATTCTTATGTGCATTGAAATTGAGAACAATCAAATACATTGGGGCAGAGAATTGATTTGCGCCCTATAGGGAAGTAGAAGGGTAACAAATGGACTGGTGGAAAGGGAAACTGTACAAGGGAGGGAGAGGGTGGGGGGTAGTTAAAAAAAGATTGTAAAGAAAATAAGAGGGGAATAAGAAGGGAGGGGGGTAGAAAGGGAAGTAAAATAAGGGTGGGAATTAGGGGGACTGATTAAAAACAAAACATTGGTATAGAAGGAAATAGTGAAAGAAGAAAAGGCAGGACTAGGAGTGGAATTCAAAATACTAGGAAATACACAGCTGGTAATCATAACTGTGAATGTGAATGGAATGAACTCACCCATAAAATGCAAGCAAATAGCAGAGTGGATTAGAAACCAAAACCTTACCATATGCTGTCTACAAGAAACACATGTGAGGAAGGTAGACACACATAGGGGAAAAGTACAAGAATGGAGCCAAATCTATTGGGCATCAACTGATAAAAAGAAGGCAGGAGTCGCAATCATATCTGACAAAGCCAAAGTAAAAAATAGATCTAGTCAAAAGAGATAGGGAAAGTAATTACATCCTGATAAAAGGCAGTATAGACAATGAGGAAATATCAGTACTCAACATGTATGCACCAAATGGCATAGCATCCAGATTTCTAAAGCAGAATGGTTGTGTCAGTTCAAAACTCCTCCAACCATGTATTCCCACATTCCTTCCAACATTTCTCATTTTCCATTTTTGTCACATTAAGCAAACTGATATGTGTGAAATGGTACCTTAGAGTTGTTTTAATTAGAATTTTTCCAATCAATAGCGATTTTTTAAAAAAATATATTTTATTTGATCATTTCCAAGCATTATTCGTTAAAGACATAGATCATTTTCTTTTCCTCCCCCCCACCCCCCATAGCCGACGCGTAAATCCACTGGGCTCAATAGCGATTTTAAACAATTTTTTCATATGACTATAAATAGTTTTAATTTCTTCATCTGCGTACTACCCATTCATAGGCTTTAATAGGTACTTAATAAAACTTTAGATGAATTAGTGAAAGAAGTGGGAAAACTGCATACCTAGTGAATTGTGTGGACAAAGGCAATGAGGACTGAGAACATAGTTAGTAGGTATTCAGGGGGCAAAGAGTAATTAAGAGTGGCTTACAAAATGTGTAAAGAGGGAACAATATGAGATAAGTAGTCCTGGATCATATATCATCTTGAATGCCAGGGAAAGGAGTTTAAACTTTACTTAGTTTATACAAGAAATCATTGAAGATTTTTGAGCATAGTAGAGACATTACCTGTGTGCATTAAAGAATAGTTTAGCAGTGCTATAAAAAATAGATTGGCCAGGGTGGGGGGTAGCTAGATCACTCAGTGGCTAGAGAGCCATACCTAGAGATGGAAGGTGCTGGGTTCAAATGTGGCCTCAAGCACTTCCTAGCTGTGTGATTCTGAGCAAGTCACTTAACCCCCATTTCCTGCCCTTACCACTCTTCTGCCTTAGAACTCATATTTATTATTAATTCTAAGACAGAAGATAAGTGTTTTTTTCTTTTAAAGAAAAAGAAAAAGAGATTATAGAATGAAAGGATGGAATCAGAGAGACTTACTAGATCCCAACAATTTGGAGGTTATTTCTCAAGGCAGGATATTTGTCCAATAAGCATTTATTAAGTACTTACTATGTGCCAGGAACACTTGGGATATTAAGCCAAAATTGAAGCAATCCCTGCCCTCAAGGAGCTTATTGTCTAATAAGAGAGACATTGTATTAGATAAAGTATATGCATGATATATACAAAATGAATGCAAGATGTTAATGAGAGGGAGGTAACTAGGAGCCAGAGGATCAAGAAGGGCTTCACAGAGAGGGTAGCACTGATGCTGTCTTGAAGGAAACCCAGAATTCCCAGTGGCAGAGAGGAAGCAATGCATTTCAAACATTAGAAATAGCCTGTGTGAAGGTATGGAAGGGGGTGTCATAGGTGCTAAATGTGAAGCAGGCCTATATGGTTGGATGGCTCAGTGAGGGGAAGGGAATGATATGTGAGAAAACTAGAAATATGGAAAAGGATCAGCTTATAAATACTCTTAACTCACAAATAAAGGAGTAAAAAGAAGGCCTCCTCTAGAATGGTGGAAGTGGGAAAAGAATTTTAGAGATATTGGGATATGGAACTGCCAAGATTTGGTAACTGATTACATATGAGTACAGAGGAAGAGAGGATAGGAAGGAAGGAGAGAGAAAATCTTACAAGGTCATGAAAGTGCAAGACCAAGTCGTACTAAAGACAAAAATAATGAGTTAAGGAGACAGCAGGTAGAAGAGAGTGAGCTTGGTTTTGAATTTGTTGAACTTGAGGTGGTAGAGGAATATCTAGATGGAGATATTATGGAGGCAATCAGGGATTTGAGTCTGAGGTACAGAAGATAAATCGGGACTGGAGTTACAGATCTGGAAACAATCTAAATTGAAATGGTATTTAAAACCATGAATTCTAATTTGATTGCCAAAGGTCAGAGAATAAGTTCAGATGCTTGGGTAACTCTTATATTAAAAGGATGAAAAGGTAGCAAATTAGAGAAGGAGCAATTAGAAAGGTTGAGGTGCTCTGTGGTTGCTGGGAGGGGTGCACCAATGGTATAGTCAGTTCGTATTTTATTTCCAGAATTGAGGTCTTCCACCTCAACCTCAGTGACTGGGGCATCTGGGTGGGCAGTGCCCTTGCTGCCGAATGCTTGGGTCCTCATGAGGCTGACTCCAGCACAGCATCATTTAATTATGCTTCATAGCTCTTAAGAGTTTGAAACAGATGTCTCAGAGTATGGAATGATCTAGGGGAAAAAATGGAAGACATTCAGATCATTGTATCCAAAATGATGAAAACTGAAGAAGAACCTGTCCCTGGAGTTAGTCATTATATTTCTGTTAGTGAATTTTCTTGCTGCTGCTGTTATGGCATCCTGGTGAATTCCACAACCTTGAACTGAGGACACAGTTTCTGTCGCTATTGCCTGGCTCTATGGTGGATGTCCTCAAAGAAAACAGTATCCAGAGTGTCAGGAGAAATGAAAAAGGTTTTCCTAAAGTAGATATTCTGCTCAGAGATGCTGGTGAAAAGTTATTTCCTGATGCCATCAAATTGAGATCAGAAGATATTCAGCAGATCAGTGATAGTCTTTCAGTCTCACAAAAAGGGGAATGATCAAATTTCTGTCATCCCAAATGCAGGATGAGCAAATCCTCAGAGCAGGAGGATTGTTTTTCTGGAGTCCTGACAGCTTTAACTGATTCTACTTGTATATCACTGGAGCAGGAGAGGATCAGAGCATGACCTGCTTGTTCACGAAGCACAAAATGGACAGCTGAAGAAGTCATCTAGCTAGAGCAACTGGAACCGTGGGCTTCTCTTTACAGAGAAAGATTTTTATCTGAAAGAGTTAATGGCTCCATATAACATAGAGAATAGTAGCCACGGGGGGTGGGGGGGGGGAAGGGGAAGGACATAATGGAGCTCCAGTAAATCAAAACTTTAGGAGTAAAGCCCCTACAGAATCTTTGGGAATACAAGGCAAGTCATTTTCTTGTTGAATGCCCTGAAGAGCTCCCCAAGACTCAATATGTTGTATCTGTACTTGTTTGAGTGTGTGGAAACCTTCTTACCTTTCATCCATACAATATGCCCTGGGCAAGAAAAAGAAGATATCACAAAGTTTCTTGACTTTAAAGAGCCCATTTGGAAGCAGTGGAGAGAATTCCTTGTTAAATATTCTTTCCTTCCATATCAGTTAATTGCTGAATTTGCCTGGGATTGGCTAGATGTGCACTCATGATTTCTTATTATTAATGCCATGTTGCTTTCTGTTCTGGAGTTATTTTCCATTTGGAGGATTTGGTCAAGGAATTAATTGAAAACTGTACTTTGCATATTGTGAAGCCATTTTTGGAAAGTATCAATGCAGGGATTTTTTGGCCTATTATTCCTCAGTTTATTTGCAACTGTTTATTTTACTTGACCCTGTACTTTAACCCAATTATCAACTTCAATCTTTCAGTCAAAGAAGTCTACCAACTAGAAACCCAAGTGTTGTGAATGATGCTTTCCCAGGTCTAAGTTAAGTCAGGCTTCAGCAGATCCGAGCTTTGAAACTTCAAAAGTGGTGAGGGCTGCAGTAGGACTGGGGAAGGGAGGGTCCACTTTTCTATAAATAGTGATAAAAGTAGCTGCTTTTTAAAAAAAGTATACAGATGGGAAACAGGACCATCAGTTCTCAACCAGTATTGGTTTATTCATATTGTACAGCAGTGATACCTGTCATTTACTATAACTACTTCACAAAGGTGGAATGAGGTTCAATGAGATGATAACTATGAAAGAGTGTTAAGAGCTCCTCAGAGAAGATGGTACATGCGTTTAAACATCATAGAACTAGATTGTGTGTGTCTGCTTCTCAACTGGCCTTCCAACGTTCACTTTGGCAGAGCTGTTAAGTGACAGGGCATCTACTTTGGAGCTCCAATGACGGAGGGATGACATTCTGTGAGGCAGGACCTTTCCTTCCAAATGTTCTCAGCAAGAGAGCTTTTCATCACGTCTGGCTGTGTGGTCAATTGTAACCATGACAAAGAGCTGCAAACCAGAAGTACAATGTGGAAAGCTACGCAGTTGGGGACTGGAGGGGGTCAGTTAAAGATGCTGTCTTGTTGGTGACATCTTAGGAAGCATCACAGTGAACATCTGGCAGTCATTGAGTTGCTGACATTCCTTTTTAACCACTTTTAATCAATGTTTGTGTGCTTTTATTTAAAAGGGGATATTGAATAACTTTGAGCAATTAATGAAGACTAATTTTTGCCACTCTGTGCTGTCTCAATGTTTCCTAAAAATCACTTTTTTAAAAAGAATTGCATCTGTGATAAAATTTCATGATTGTACTTTTGTTTAAGAAACATTTGATAATCGACCTCACACTGTATCTTTGTCTTTGTGGTGTGAAATATCTATACCAGAAGTTGTGACAGTAAATTCAGAACAGGTTGACCTAGGACTTTTTGTATGTGGAGGCAACAAAGGTGAAATACAATATGTGAGAACAGACCATTCAGAGATGGTTGATTTCTATCCAAAAGGAGGTGTGTGGCAGCTTCATGAACCATTCTTTGACCCTTTGTATCTTGTCTTAGAAATGAGGATTTCAGATTCGCTTCTGAAGGTTTCAAAAAATGACTTAAAACAAAAATAAAGAGTTTTTTTTAAAGAAAAAAGGTTCATTAACTGCTCATGGGTAGGACGAGCCAATATAATAAAAATGAACATTCTACCCAAACTTATTTATCTATTTAGTGCTATACCCTTTGAACTACCAAAATTTTTTTTTTTACTGAATTAGAAAAAACCATAACAAAATTCATTTGGAAGAACAAAGGATCAAGGATATCCAGGGAAATAAAATAAATACAAAGGAAGGTGGCCTTGCAGTCCCAAATCTCAAACTCTATTATAAAGCAGTGGTCATCAAAACAATCTGGTACTGTCTAAGAGACAGAAAGGAGGATCAGTGGAATAGACTTGGGGTAAGGGACCTCAGCAAAACAGTCTATGACAAACCCAAAGCCCCCAGCTTCTGGGACAAAAACCCACTATTTGACAAAAACTGCTGGGAAAACTGGAAGACAGTGTGGGAGAGATTAGGTTTGGATCAGCACCTCACACCCTACACCAAGATAAACTCAGAATGGGTGAATGACTTGAACATAAAGAAGGAAACCATAGGTAAATTAGGTGAACACAGAATAGTATACATGTCAGACCTGTGGGAAGGGAAAGACTTTAAAAACAAGGAAGTCACAGAAAGAGTCACAAAATGTAAAATAAACAATTTTGATTACATCAAGTTAAAAAGTTTCTGTAGAAACAAAACCAATGCAACCAAAATGAGAAGGAAAGCAACCAAATGGGAAACAATCTTCATAACAAAAACCTCTGGCAAAGGTCTAATTACTCAAATTTATAAAGAGCTAAATCAATTGTACAAAAAAATCAAGCCATTCTCCAATTGATAAATGGGCAAGGGACATGAACTGGCAGTTTTCAGCCAAAGAAATCAAAACTATTAATAGGCACATGAAAAAGTGCTCTAAATCTCTTATAATCAGAGAGATGCAAATCAAAACAACTCTGAGGTACCACCTCACACCTAGCAGATTGGCTAACATGACAGCAAAGGAAAGTAATGAATGCTGGAGGGGATGTGGCAAAGTTGGGACATTAATTCATTGCTGGTGGAATTGTGAATTGATCCAACCATTCTGGAGGGCAATTTGGAACTATGCCCAAAGGGCGATAAAAGAGTGCCCTTTGATCCAGCCAAAGCACTGCTGGGTTTGTACCCCAAAGAGATAATAAGGAAAAAGACCTGTACAAGAATATTCATAGCTGTGCTCTTTGTGGTGGCCAAAAATTGGAAAAATGAGGGGATGCCCTTCAATTGGAGAATGGCTGAACAAATTGTGGTATATGTTGGTGATAGAATATTATTGTGCTAAAAGGAGTAATAAAGTGGAGGAATTCCATGGAGACTGGAACAACCTCCAGGAACTGATGTAGAATGAAAGGAGCAGAACCAGGAAAACATTGTACACAGAGACTGATACACTGTGGTACAATCGAACATAATGGACTACTCCATTAGTATCAATACAATGTCCCTGAACATTCTGCAGGGATCTAGGAGAAAAAACACTATCCACAAGCAAAGGACAAATTGTGGGAGTAAAAACACCGAAGAAAAGCAACTGTTTGACTCCAGGGGTTGAGGGGACATGATTGAGGAGAGACTCTAAGTGAACACCCTAATACAAATACCAACAACATGGAAATGGGTTCGAATCAAGGACAGATGAGATACCCAGTGGAATCATGTGTCGGCTATTGGAGGGGTGGTGGGAGGGGGGGAGGAAAAGAAAATGATCTTTGTTTCCAAGGAATAATGTTTGAAAATGACCAAATAATGTTCAAATTGGAAAAAACAAAAAAGAAAAAAGGTTCAAAAAAGTTAAAAAGGATATCATGTCTCTTTACACAAGGGAAGAGTGACTAATTATCCAGTAAGAGTGGATGGCCAGTACAGTCAAAACTTAAAAAAAAGTCAATATCATCAAAGGAGAATAGGGCAGCTAGGTAGCTAATAGCTAGTTGATAGAGACTCAGGCCTAGAGTTAGGAAGATCTGATTTCAAACCAGCCTCAGATACTAACTGTGTCACCCTGGCAAATCACTTAACCTTGTTTGCCTTTATTTCTTTATATGTAAAATGAACTGAAGAAGGAAATGTCAAATCACTCCAGTATTTCTACAAAAAAAAACCCCAAATAACCCAAATGGGGTCATAAAGAGTCAGACATAATTGAAATGACTGACTCGCAGCAAAAAGATGGAAAGCTATCTTGGCTTCATTAAGAACAGATCCCAGGATCATAATATCTAGGAATCATAGATTCAGAGTTATAACCATCTCAAAGGTAATATGAGGAAACTAAGACCAAGAAAGATTAAATGACTTGCCAGTGGTCATACCCATAATCAGTGGCAGAATTGGGATTTCTTGACATGTTCTTGACACTCTCTAGTTTTTAAAGTGGACAGAGCACTGACTAAAGTCAAGAAATTGGAATCTGATTCTAGTCTTTGCCCTTGAATCATTAGCCCTTTTGACAAGATGTTCCAGGACATACAATCTTCTGACTCATTAGACTTTTGGACTTCCAAACCATCAGGCTCATTCCTCTTGACCCTAGTTTTCATCCTTATGGTTATCTTTAATCTCACCAGTCTTTCTATATGAGTCCAAGTGCTCTGGCTACATTTTCCTCCCTTTCCAATCTCTACTCTTAAATCTGATTTTCCCTTTTCTACAGCTTATACTTTACTAAACTCCAGCCCTTGATCTTCCTCTTTTGTTCCTATGCCTAGAGACAGCTAGGTGAAGCAGAGGGTAGAGCAGTTGAATCTAGAGTCAGGAAGACCTGAGTTCAAATTTGACCTCAGAAATTTACTTGTTTTGGGATCCTAGGCAAGTCACTTAATTTCTGTCTTAATTTTCTCAACTATTAAAAAAAAAATTCCTCAACAGTACCTAAATCTCGTCAGAATTGTAAAAAGAATCAAATGAGTTAATAATTGTAAAGCACTTAGCACAGAGTTTGGCATGTTTGTTGTTGTTCAGTTGTTTTTTAGTTAAGTCCAATTTTTCATGACCCCATTTGAGGTTTTCTTGGCAAATATAATGGAGTGGCTTGCCATTACATTCTTCAGCTCAATTTACAGATGAGGAAATTGAGGCAAACATACAGGGTTAAGTGCCTTGCAGAGGATTACACAGCTAGTCCATGTCTAAGGCTAGATTTTAATTCAGGTCTTTCTGACTTTAGGCACATAGTAGGCTAAGTAACTTGCTACATAGTAAGTGCTAATTAAATATTTGTTCTCTTCTCCTTCTCCACCCCATCACATTCCTGTACAGCAGAAGTAAGCTAGGAGAAATCATGCAATCATATGTATTGGGTCTATAACAAATTTGTTATCTAATCTCAACTGGACCTTCTCTGCAGCAAGACAGTCTCGTGGCTCCTCCCTAATTGATTCTCTTTCCCTTTACAGTAAGGAGCTCTTCCAAACCTGTTCTTTTCTCTTCACATCTCCTATGGCCCCTCTTCCCTTGACTATCTCCATTGAAGATTTAGACTCATACTTTACTGATAAAATTGATGTGAAATCTTTTCAGGGACATCCTTCTCCAATGGTTCTTTCTCATATGTAACATCATTCCTCACCATCTTCTTCACTTCAGGCTCTGATGATGAGATGTGCCTTCTACTTCCTAAAACCAACTACTCTCCATGCACTTTTGATCCCAATAGCTTCCATTTCCTCTAATAAATGGACCTCATCACCATCCTGTAATAGAATTGATAATGGTGTGCCTATTGTAATAAATAATACTGGAGTGTCAATTGTAGTAACTAGATACTCTGGTGTGACTAGAGAGGATACTAAGGGAAACCTGAAGGTACCTAGTTATAAAAAAGAGAGTGATACTACTAGGGGAATACTTGAGGGTGTCTATCAATTCCCTAGATGACTAATTGATTAATAATTTTCCTACCATCCTCCTCCCTCAATAACCTCCCTTCACCTCCCACTTCTGAAGCCTTTAGCTTCACCCATCCCCCCTCCTTCCCAGAGAGGACTATGAGATACTCTTTCTTTCTCAAGGGGGTTTATTGGGAAAAACAGGTCAAGGATGGAAGATGAGGTGAGAGGGATGGAGTTATCCCTAGTCTATAGTGAGGGTTAGGAGGATTTTGGGAAATGTCAGTCCTGTCAGCTGTTACACAAAAGTTTGTCAGGGAGATGGGAGGACAAGTATTTAATCTTCTTTCTTCTTCCTTCAGACTCAATTCTCAGAGACTCCAATATCTTCTTCACCACTCAGCCACCAACAAAAGTTAATTTCTTCTCAGCTTAGCTCCAGAAGCCCCCCCAAGGGTCCTTCATCCTAGGACAGAAATTACATGTTGCTTTTGCTCTGCTGACAAATGAGATCAAGTCTCCCCATCTTAAAAAACAAACCAGCTAACCTTACTGGTCACTACCACCTCCAGCAATCATCATCTAGTAACTGGCCACAACAAAACTTCTTGAAAAATATGTCTAAGGAGCAGTTAGGTGACTCAATAGATTGAAAGTCAGGTCCAGAAATGGGAGGTCCTGGGTTAAAATCTGGCCTGGGCAAGTCACTTAACCTCCACTGCCTAGCTTTCACCACTCTTCTGCCTTGGAACAAATACATAGTATTAATTCTAAGTTGGAAGGTTAGGGTTTAAAACATGTCTCTCTCTATCTGTCTGTCTCTCTCTCTTAAACTCTTATCTTCTATCTTAGATTTAGTACTATATATAGGTCCCAAGGCAGAAGAGTGGCAAGGGCTAGGCAATGGGGGTTAAGTGACTTGCCCAGGAACACAGAGTTAGGAAGTGTCTGAGATAAGATTTGAACTCAAGACCTACTATCTGCAGGCCTGGCATTTTATCCACTGAGTCACCTAGCTACCCCTCACACTTTCTTTTAAACCCTATTTTTTATAACCTGGTTTTTTACTTCCTTATTCAACTGCAACTGATCTCACAAAAGTAATAAATGGTCTTTTAACTAGCAAATACAATGTCTTTTTCTCAATTATCATCCTTTTTTTAATCCTACTCTTGTCTTCTGATTAGAATCAATACTAAGTATAAGTTCCAAGGCAGAAAATTGGTAAGGGTTAGGCGATTTGGGCTAAATGACTTGCCCAGGGTCTCATAGTTAGGAAGTGTCTAAGACTAGATTTGAACACAGGACCTCCTGTTTCTAGGCTTGGCTCTCTAGTCAATTAACCACCTAGCTGTCCCTAGTCCTAATACTTCTTGACTTCACTGATGATTTTTTAAAAAATTGAACATTTCTTCCTCCTAGATACTCTCTCCTCTCTGGATTTTTATTACTCTTGTGTCTCTTGCTTTTCCTCCTAGCTGCCTGACCATTCCTCTTTAATCTCTTTTGCTAGAACTTCATCCATGCCATGCCCACCAAATACAAGTGTCCCCAAGATTCTATCCTGAACCCTCTTCTCTCTACATTCCTTCATTTGGCAAACTTCTAGACTCCCAAGGGTACAAGTGTCATCTTTATGTAGACTATTCCCAGATTAATATATCCAGTCTTGGTTTCTATCCTAAACATCAGGCTCTCATCACCTATTGGATACTGGAATTGGATGTTACAGGTATCTCAAACTCAACATTCAAAATGGAACTCATCACCTTCCTTGCTAAATCCATACCTCTTCCAGCTTCCTTATTATTAGTAGCACCATGCTTCTAGTCACTCAGGTTTACAACCTCATGGTCATTCTTTAACTCCTCAATCCTTCTTAACTACATTTCAAGTCTTCCCATTTTTATCTTCACAATATCTCTTATAGCCCCTTTCTCTCTATTTGCACCCCTTCAGATCTTCATCAGCTTTCACCTGAATTATTACAGTAGCCTTCTAATTGACCTCAAGCATCTCTCTAATCCAACCCATTCTTCTCAGGCTAAGAAAGTGATTTCTAAATCATAGATATGGCTGACTTTGTCACTCCCTCTACTCAATAAATTCATGTCTCCCTATTAACATCTAAATTCATATATTGTACTACTAATGTGATGATGATGTTAATTAAAAATAATCAAATAGTATGTAGTGAGGGTTAAGATTTGCCAAACACTTAATAGGCATGAACTTGTTTGATCCTTCGACTATATGATGTGAGTGCTATTATCGTCCTCTTTTTATATATGGGAAAACGAATCTGAGAGAGATTAAGTGACTTGCCCAAGTTCATATATGTAGGAAGTATCTGAATCAACATTTGAACTCAGTTTTTCCCGATTATGGTGGAGCACTCTATTTTACCACAAATAAACTTTGGTTTTCTTTTAAAGATCTTCACAAATTGCCCCTTTTCTACCATCCACCCATCTTATACATTATTTCCTTCCATGCATTCTACAGACCAGTCATATACATCCGCTTGCTATTCCTTACATATCTCCCATCTTTGTATCTTTGCATTGGCTGTCCCTCATTCCTTGGAATACCCTCAGTACCCTCCACCTCTAAAAATCTGTGATTTCCTTCAAAACTCAGCTTGAGTGCCACTCACTGCAGGATAGCCTTTGGGGATCTCGCCCCTCATTCTGGGACCTTCCCCATTAAGATAGCCTTGGGGGCAGCTGGGTGGCTCAGCTGATTGAGAGCCAGGCCTACAGATGGGAGGTCTTGGGTTCAAATCTGGATTCAGACACTTCCTAGTTGTGTGACCCTGGACAAGTCACTTAACCTCCATTGCCTGACCCTTATCACTCTTCTGCCTTAGAACCAATACCCAGCATTGATTCTAAGACAGTAGGTAAGGGTTTGTTTTTTTTTTTGTTTTTAATAAAAAATAGATTGCCTTTAATTTTCTATACATTTATCTTATATGAACCAATTTACATCCCAGTTGTCTCCACTTTGGAATTTGAGCTCCTTGAAGGCACAGAATGTTACTCGTCTGCTTTAAAAAAAAATCCTCAATGTTTAGTACAGTCCAGCACATACTAAATATTTAATAAATATTTATTAATTGATTGATGATCTTGTTTCCTTAGCCTCAGTTTTATCATCTATAAAATGGGGATAATAATGACTACTGAGGACAGCTGGATGGTATAGTAATCACTGTACTCAGGTCTGAAGTCAGGAAGACTCATGTTCTTAAGTTCAAATTTGGCCTCAGATAATTACCAGCTCATGTGCCTCAGTTCCTCATCTGTAAAATTAAGTAGAAAAGGAAATGACAAACCACTCCTGTATCTTTGCCAAGAAAAACCTAAATGGGGTCACAAAGAGTCAGACATGATGCAAACAACTGAATGAAAATAGTGACCTTACATGGCTGATTGGAGGATCAAACATAAAGCAATTTGCAAACTTTAAATCACTATATGAATATTATTACTAGTATCCATTATCATCTTTATTACCAAAGTGCTTTTCTCATCATTATCCTGTATAAATGAAAAAACTGAAGCACAGAGAGGTTAATGGTAGGGCTAGATTATTATGAAGGTCTTGTCTAGCTAAAAACGGTAACAATTTATTATAATTTCCCCAGGGTCATATAACTAGATAAATGTTGTAGTCTGAGCTCCAGCCCAAATTTTCCCATTCCAAGACCCAGTGTTCTTTTTACTAGACTACAATGTTTTTGATCTGTCTTCTTTTTTTTCCCTTGTGTTTTCTGAATATCATTATTGTCCTCCAGGCTTGCCACCATGGCTTCTTCATGCTCTTCTTCTCTTCTCTCCCTGACTTTTCCTGGCTACAATCATTTTTCTACCCGCATCCCACTAAAACTTGACATTCCCAGTCCATAAATATCCAGCTAACTAAGGAACTAATAGTTCCTTTAAGAACTCATAATAAATTCTTAAACTTCCAAAGCAACTAAGAAGTCTATTATTATTTTTAAAAAATACATACAGAGTAATGCATCTCTTTCCCAGCACTCCAGGAAATGTAGGCTGACCTCCTTTTCTGACAGAGTAATTAGATTAATAAATCAGGAGAATACACGAGATAATTTGCCTAGATTTTACAAAGCACTTGAAAATTCCCTCATGCCAGTGTAGCAGTAGGTGAATTTGGAATTGGGTTCACGACTAAAGTGTACTCATCAGTGTTTCAACATGAACTCGGAATGTGATCTCCAATGGAATGCCCTGAAATTTCTTCTTGGTCTTGTGCTATTTACAGTTGTCTCTTTTCATATGGATAAGAGTATCAATAAAATTCTTCTTCAACTTGATGATGCAAAGGGAAGGATGCTAGTAAATGAGGGGCACTAGCTTAAGAAGGATATAGTAGAGTCAATATTCAAATAGATCTTGGCAAACTAGAATTTGGTGATTCAGTTGGACATTAAGTTTAATTCAATGGCTTATGTATGAGCCACCAGGCTATGTCTTTGGAATACAAATACAAAGACAAAAAATAATATAATTATATCCTATTTAGGGAAAGACAATGTTTTCACAGATGGTGCCAAATTATCTGGAATTATCAAAGTTATGATGTTTGTCATTTTCTACAATGTTCCATTAATCTTTTTAGTCATTATATTTATAATCACCTATGCCAGAAATAAGAAACTTCTGTTTATTCTGTTGGT